>NC_056738.1:44248703-44403703 GCF_019279795.1 Protopterus annectens
TTTGCCTCAGACTTGCCTCATCAACCTAATCAACAACTTGCTCAAAATTAATTAACCCCCCCCACCCCATCAGAATCCTATCCCAAATCCAGCTGATGCTTTTAAGCTCCAGAACAACCTAACCAGAAATAGAAATAGCTTTTCCTTAACAGATAAATCTCTAGAGATATTTTATCACGCCCCTGTTTATTACTTTTAGCCATGTCTGGCATTATTATATCAAACTCATCCCTTGTTATCTTATGTTATAAAATATGTACCATTTCATCTCCCAAATGTGGTAATTCTACATTCTCCAGAGTAACAAAATAATTCCTCTATCAGCCTCCCTGCATTCCTAATTATACAGTTTATAGTCAAAATAATGTTCCGATATACTGCTGAACCAAATGAATGAAACAGAACGTTACAGTCCTAATTATACAGTTTAGACTAATAATCCTGGGCACTCTTCATCACTTCCAGTGGAACAAATACCATCGTATCTGCAGCCATTCTGTTACTTTTAAAGCTGAAAGCACATCTATACTTGGAGACTACAACCAGAAAAGTAGACTGTAAGGATGTACTGTTTAGGTCACTGTTTAATAACAAGAAAAGGAGTAGCCTGCACATTATACAACATAAAAACAGAAGTAAAGGCTGCCAGTCTTCATTAGAAAATGTATTAAAGAGACATGTTCTTAGGTATGCCATGTCTGCTAAAATTTGACTGTGACTTTGATACATGTGGAAGAGGTCAGTATAGATTTTAAAATTATGCTACAGCTGTAAATATACCTTCATGTGAAAAGTTCAAAATCCTATTAATACATATGACTGGTAATGAAATTTAACAGATACTTAATTTCTGTCAGATAAAAATGGCAAGTTCGATGATGTACAAGAAAAGTTAATAAGCACTTTAAACCCAAGAAAATGTGCAACTTGAAACTTCTAAGCTCGAGTGGTTTACAGGTAGAAAATGAAACCACAGATATGCACCATAAAATACTAAGAGCCTTGGCAAAGAACTGTACATTTTCAGGTCAAGACAAAGAGATAAAGGTACATATACAGATAGAGATAATTCAAACTTACAGTTTAGGAGGAGGTAGGAGAAAGGCATTGTCAGAGCAAACTTTAACACTAGAAAATATCCCTGTATTTGGCAAATCAATAGAAATACCAAATGTGTGGGTCAAGAAAGTAAAAGGGTGCAATATAAAGAAGCTTAGACACAATAGAAAATGAGAAACACATCAAAATATGCAAAGAGAGAACAAATGAAAGAAAGTGCAATAGGCCTTGTGGCTAAACACATTCAGTAAAGAGAGAGAGAGAGAGAGAGAGAGAGACAGAGGTCCAACCAAGGAGAATATGTGTGAAAAGTGCAAATAGTTGACTCATTCTGTAAGACAGTCATGTAAGAGTACAAGAAGCGTAGACAGAAAAAAAGACATATCTAAAATATGAAAGACAACGCATAAAAAGTTAGCATGCAAGGCTATATATATATATATATATATATATATATATATATATATATATATATATGGATCTAGGACACGTGCTCGAAAAAGCAAGTGTCCGAATCCATATATACCGATCACAGTTTAACGAAAGCGCTTTAATCGAAAAAGTGCTTCCGTTAAACTGTGAAAAAAAAACACCCCCCCTACTTAAATATTCTCACTCCAAGGTCGCACTACAGTGGAGTAAAGGAATATTCCCTTACTCGCACCGCAGTGCGACCGGCACACCACTCACACATACCCAAAATTGCTGCTTCGATGAACAGCAATTTCGGATATGTGTGAGCACGAATTTGACTTTCGGTGAAAGTTAAATTCGCGCAAGTGTCCAGGTTTTATATATATATATATATATATATATATATATATATATATATATATATATATATAATATATAAGGAGAAGGAGGAGTGTACTATAGGACAGTGCCATTGTAAAAGAAGGAGGAGTGTACTATAGGACAGTGCCATTGTAAAAGACCAAATATATACATAATAATATACACAAAAGTGAAAGCAACACAAGGCCAAAAATAACAGTCCAAATAATGAACAGTGAGGTGTGAATGCTTATGATCTCTGCTCTATCTGTAAAGATAATGGCAAGTGATATTTTCAAGAGATTAAAGTCACAGCCAGTGCTACAGAAATCTAGTGCCAAGATATATGCTTACATGTCAATAGCACCACTGTCCATGAAGTTTGTCTTTAACACAGCATCAGCAGAAAAGTAAATGACAGGACACTATGACCCACTTTCTAGAAAATGGTCCAAAAACTAAGTCTTTACAGAATCCATAGTAGCCTACAGGAGGAAGTTATTTTAGACTTTGGAAATTGCTTAAGTGCAAGGGTTTGGTAATACCAATAACAAATTCTCAGTAATGTTATTTGGTACACACAAAAAACTGTCATCTAAATAAACAGTAAAAATAAATGACCCACAAGGAAACCCTATTCCCACTGTCACTAGGGAGTGTAATAAAACAATTGATATACATGACACAGAGATATAGACTGTATCTGATTTGTTCTTTTGGCTGTCTCTGTGTTGTACATAACTGTTTGTTCTTTTGCCTCCAGGTTTGGATCCTGGCTGAAGAGAGTCCAGTGATCAGGCCACTTATCCAGTTAACAAACCGAACCAAGAATAATTAAGCAGAAGCTGAAACAGTAAGTTGTTTACAAAGACAGAAATAATAAGAGTCCCAAGAGTGAGGCTTGTTTGGTAAGTGCCATTCACAGCTGTGGAGGTGCCATAGTTGACTGAGAAGGCTCTTTGCCAAGGTTTACTTTTAGTGAATGACTTTGATGTAAGGGATCAGTGTACCTTCTTACCAAGTACAGAGAATGAAACTCAAGTTCATAGCTATCAGCAGTTCTACGTTAAAAAACAACATCTTTGCCTTGCTTATTATTATAATATAATTCTAATATAAATAATGCAGAATAATTACTGCCATTGCTTATAAAACTATAACTCATAACTAGCATTGCTAAGTAGATTAGTTTTTTTCTGCTTGTAAGTAATATTAGATGTTTTAATCATCATGATTGTTTTCTTTGTGTATATGTCTATATGTATTTGACTATATAACCCAGGTCACGGCTGAAAAGGGTCTTTGGACCATCCCACTTATCTGGTTATCAAACAAGAAACAATTACATACATAAATAAAAACAAATAATTTGCCCAGGTCAAAAAGTTGCATATTATTTCAGTGCGCCCTGTTTTCCAAGTCACTGACCTTTTGCTGAATACAATGAATTCTTTGATTGTATTAGGAAATTTATATATGTGAAGTCTGTTGTAATGTATAGAAGGAGTGTAACTTGTGGGGTTAGTGGTATCCAGTGCTAGATTTCTCACCAGAAAATTAAAAAGAAATATTAATAAATATTTATTAAGATTACACCATGGAGATATTTGATACATGTTGCATAGCAGACAGGATTGAAAATGGCTCTTTAAAACAATATAATTGTTGTACATGCTGTCTAATGAATATTCCCTTTTTGATGAAACTAGTAGGATATGCAGTAAAGTACATTAATAATAAATATGAGTTGGGAGGGTGGCCTAATGGTTAAGGTGTTTGCCTTACAAACACAAGGTGCAGGGTTTGACTCTCACAAGGGATAACTGGCTAGGCTTAAAATGGCTTGCAAGGACAGTTAGCTTAGTACTAACCTATGAAACCTATGAAAAAGTATGACGTGACAAACGTGCAATGCGTAACACAATAAGATACAAAGACAGATACTGATTATATAGACTTGAAATATAATATTGACAATGTTGGCAACTTCTCTGCAGAGAATGGTGGGAATTTAATATTTAATGGAATTAATAGCCCTCATAAGCAGAAGGTGATGTTTCTGGAAGTGGGTAAATTATGGTACCAAAGGGCACAACTGGTGGGCTATAATTTAAGAGCTGAAATTGAAAGCAGGGAAAGTACTAATGCACACTTGATATGAAACATCTTTTGTTAGATGCCATGGGGGAAGATGACAGTATGGGATGTAACAGCAGGAAACTTGAAGTTGCTAACCTAAAGAACGAGGAAAGGAAAAAGAAAAAATGACGAAGGGCAGTGAGGGTAAGGAAGACCTTCAAGAATTACACACAAATATATTAAATTCACTTATGCAAGATTTATGTAGGCAACACCAGTGAGGTTGATGAAAATATGGTTAGTGAATCAGTTAAGAGT
This sequence comes from Protopterus annectens, assembly GCF_019279795.1. Classification (NCBI taxonomy): domain Eukaryota; kingdom Metazoa; phylum Chordata; order Ceratodontiformes; family Protopteridae; genus Protopterus; species Protopterus annectens. The sequence goes on from NC_056738.1 coordinate 44,252,934, forward strand.
TGTCATGCACATGTAGGCAGAAAGGAATATTTGACTTCTGACTCACCAAAGGTGTTGATCATTGGTGATGCAATGTTAAAAAGGCTTAAGGAAATTTTTACCAATGATTGATACATTTAATATCACAGTATGTTGCATCAGTAGACGTTTGATAAAGGATATTAAATTAGAAATTGCTAAACTGATTTGAGGGAAGCAAAAATGTTCGTGTTATGGTTTTTGGTGGACACATTGATATTGGAGAATAAATATAGAGTCGGTGTTGCAGAAGACCAGAGAAATAACAGAAATCTATAAAAATCTGGTGTGAAACTGATTTACTGATATTTTACCTGGCACAAATCTGGACGATTAATGCAATCAACAACTGTCACTTGTCTGGGTCTGTACATCAGCACATCTCATTCAGGAACTATATGGTTGGGGAAAGTTGTTACTTTGCTAGAGTCAGCTATCATATGAACCACACTGGGAACATAATTATTGGTGTAAAGTTAGAAAAACTTGTGAATATTTTTGTGAGGTCCAACTCATTGCACACTGAGCCAAATTCCTGGTGTAAGTTTTATTTCTTTATACTTATTTATGCAATACATATGTATAGTTTACCAAGAAAACTGAATTGTTAAGAACTGTGCTGTAGAAAGGAATGTTGAAGTGGGAAATGTCATAGAAAGTTGGTACAGTGACAGCATGTTTCTATTAAATGTTAAGAGATGTGATAGGCACCATTCCTAAATTTGAAGTAAATCTTTTGGAAGAAAATTTATTTTTAAAAAGCTTTAAATAACAACAGACCATCTTGAATATTCAACTAGTAGTGTTTAACAGAAGTTTATCATTAAATAGGGAGGGGGGGGCAATACATTTATGTTGGAATTCTTAAACCATAGATCACAGAATATTTTTTTTACATAGGAGATTTGAATGTACCCACCATTTGTTGAGACAAATTAATATCAGAAATAGGTTATACAATGTGATCTTAAATGTTATCAGTAGTTTACCCTTAATTCAATATGTGGACTTCAAAACAAGGACATGGAGCATACTTAATATATTTTTTTCCATCACTACCAGTTAGAGTTGATGTTGTTAAAGATGGGCCAACATTAGTTAATTCCAATCACATACATTTAATTTTTTAAGATAAAAACTGGTGTTTGTAATTTCCAAAAGATATTAAAGTAGTTGAAAAAATATTTTTTACATGGCACATTATGTTTATATTAAATCTGACCCTTAAAAATGGGACTGGATAAGTTATTTTGATGGGAATAATATGGCTGACAATAAGGATATTTTTGAGTAGTATTACTGATAACTGGGATATTTTTACTACTAGACTGATATGTTTATATTGTAGATCAATATGTCCTTTGCATACAAATTTGATCAGTGTAAAAAATTATAAAGCCACCATTGTGGAATATAACACTACTACAGCTCTCAAGGACTCAGAGTTGCAGATGGACTGCAATGAATGTAAGACCTCTGCGTGAAAATAAATATAGTCTAGTTAACATAATTTGAGATTAGCTATAAGAAAAGAAGACAATACAAAACTTCTATGTTAGGGAATACTAAGGAAAATTCAAAATCTTCTGCAAATAAATTAGAGACTATAAGGATAATTTAGTCTCTAATTTTGTTTTACGGGATGGTGTTATTTCATTACTGACCTGAAGGAGACTGTTGAGGTTTTTGAAAAATCATTTTCAGGGACTTTAAAATGGGTAATGTATCTACTTAAGTCACATGAATTTCAAGGAGGGGTTACATGTCCACAAATTTAAATAGTGTAGGACAAGACAGAGTTAAATAATATCAAAAGGTCATCATCTCCAAGCACCCATAATGTAAATTGACATTTTCTAACTTGTTTAAGTGAGATAATCGATGTTCCATTAACCTGGTTATATTAATAATCATTGGATCTCGGCTATGTGTCACCTATTTGGAAGAAGGCATGTGTGAATCTAATATATAAGCGTGGGATGTCTAATAATCCAGATAATTATAGGCCGTTTAGTCTAACTAACATCCCTGATAAATGTTTCTTGATAATATTAGTAAGATGCATTCAGACTATAGTATTGAATTTCTAGTGCATGACTTTACACAGCACGGTTTTACACATTTTGCAATGTGAATCTAATTACTTTCTGTTCTGATGTAATTTTAGCTCTTGATGAGAATATACCAGGTGATTGTTTTTTGGACCTGGCTAAGGTATTTAACATGGTCCCACATGGTGCAATTCTTAGGGCTCTTAATACTTAGAATATAAACCTTTGTGTAGTAAGATAAATAACTAAGGGTAGGAAATCAACAGTATTATGAAAGCCAGAGTGGTTTACCTCAGGGTTCAGTTCTGAGATCTGCCCTAGTCCATGCTTTCATGTCTTTAATGCCCATAAAATCACATTACAGAGTCACAAAATTTGCTGATGGTGCTTACTTAGGTGTCCTAGTCAATGATATTCATGATGACACTAAATGACGGGAGTGTTTGGATATTCTCTTTATATAGGCAATTGGACATCATTTAACAATGTCTCTGTTAATTGTAAAAAAACGTGTAAGCTTATGCATATGCGGAAGTGAAACAGAAGATACAACTATGCATTAAATGGACCTATTATATTAGCCTGTTCAAGTTTTAATGACCTTAGAATTCCAACACCAAACAATCTTGCTTTTGAATGTCATGTGAACTACACGTTTAGTGCTTCTGTGCTACAAAATGAATCCTACACTTTGTATCATCTCGACATCGGAATGTTTTGCTGCTCTTTTCGTAAAAACGTTTGACTGGACCACTTTTTGAGTATGGTGCCAGTTGTTATTATTACAGACTGAAGGATATTAAAAAAACTGAAAAGGGTACAAAGATTTTATAAAGGACAGATTAGGTCAGTTATGAGATTTTATGTGGAGAAATTGGAATAGCTGTACCTGTACTCAGTAAATTATCATCCAATAAGGAGTGATATATGGGCCTAGAAATGCTTAAATGATGTAACTCAAGCAACCATGAGGATTCAATTTTTGAATCATAAAATGGCCACAAGAAATAACAATCTGCTTATTAAAGTGGATAGGTCAGTATGGACAAGGAGCAGAATTCTTTTCACTACCATGAAGGGAAAGTACTGTATGGAATACATTACTAGCTGATACTAGATTGACTGATTCTCTATCAAGGTTCAAAACTCACATAGATACTTGGTTTGCAGAAAAGGTCTATTGGGCTTAGAACAAAGCTTGTTATCATCAGTTTTGCAGTCTGTCTACACTGAATAGTAACATGGTATGCTGAAGACAATAAGCTTTCATATGAGTGATAAAGTGTCTCATGGTGGCAACTCAGGCACTGTCAGGAGACCATACAATTTCAGCATAACAAAGTGCCAACTCAGTTCATTATACAAATATGGAGGAACAGGGAAGATATTAAAGGTAGAAAAGAAAGAATAACAGAAGAACACACACAAAGGAAACCTTCAGGAATGATATGTTGGTGGGGAAAGAAGTGCATTTTTAGGACAGGTACCCACTTTATTTTTTTTTATGAAGGGTAGATGAGAAAGACAGAAAAGAGCTTAGGAAGGTAATGTGGGTAGACAAACAAACATAAAACACAGTCATGGATGAGAAGTATGAACACAAAAGGTGGGGACAACACTGGAGGGATGCAAACATACTGAAGGCAGACAAATGGTGATAGGGAGGTTTAAGCTACAGAGTATGGGGAATGACACATAAGAGAGGAGTACACCAGGATGCGGGATGGGTGGGGTAGAGAGGGCCTGACTAACTGACTGATCCAGTAGAGAGCTTATTCAGACACCTCGATGCGTGATGTCAGTTATAGGCACTGCCTCTGGTTGTCTGTTGGTTGGACTGAATCATGTGACTCTATCAGCCACACCAAGATGCATGTCATTGTACTAATTTTGTTGTCTAAGTATAGGTGTACCTTAGATACAACCACCCACTGGATCTGACTCCTGGTGACTAAGAGGGTTCTGTCCAGGCCAGTTTCAGAAAATGAGCCTCTAAGGTGCACCTTATTCCCTCTGTTGAGAGGGAGGCCTGGGGATGGCTGGTGGCCTAGCACCAGCCATGGCAATTGGTGCAAATGATAGCAGGCCATTTACCTGTCATGCTTTTGTGCTATGTTCTGTGTCTTGGTGAGACCCTCAGCTGGACAGTTGTCTGTCATGTCCTTGAGCTATATTCTCCATCCTGGAAAGCCACAAGCATGGAGTGCTACCACTCCACAACCTGCACCACAGCCAGATGTGTAGGGGGATGAGAAACAAACAGAAAGAGAATGAATGAAACACATTAGAACACATGTATACTACAAATAAAAGATCAGAATTTTTTTTACAGAGTGCTTTATTACCACATTTATATCATGTACTCCACTGTTTAGTCAGTTATAAGCATAAAAAATAATCAATCAGAACATAATAAACAATACATCAAACATGAACATAAACAAGGGTGTCAATTTCTTATGAGGTACAGCATGGTTTAAATAAGCTACTATGTTCAAAGTACAGTTTAATCCTTAAAACTGTATGTTGAATGTAATAGAGTTATCAGAAACGTTTATCCTTGTCAGACAGAGCTGCTGATTACTGTCATTGCAATGAACAGTGGCCTAGTGTTCCTTAACAGTTTTGTTTTGTCTTTGCTTCCATGTTACTCCATTTAGCTATGCTCTGAGCTATTTCTGAGTGCTTCTTAATTGTGCTGATTGTTTATTTGTTTTGTGGTAATGCTGTTGAACTGGTTTAATGCATGTTTGTTTCTGGGAATTAATATCGTCTCTCACTTAACCGGTGCCAGATCTGAAAGAAATGCTTGTTTGGACTGGTCTTAGTTTCATGTGAAAGCAATAAAGGTTTAGCTTCAGATTTTTTATTAGGTTAGTAGGATATGTTTTTTCACTGTGGTCATTGAATAAAGAGGTTAACACATCTAGATATAGTATATTTTCTGGATTATTTGTTAGGACTAGTGGTCCAGGTGGGTATGATTGTCTGTATCGCTGAAGTTTTTGGCACCATATGTATGAGTTTGTCACATCCTTTTTGTATTCTATGGCTGGGTTTACATCTACTGCTGTAAATGCATTTTAATTGTAAGATATTTTTGTCATAATGTTATTTCTTTTTTTACTTTTTCATGCCTCATGTGATGTTCAAGTGTGACTGTGTCTCTTCTACTGTATGTATTTGTTGATGTGGAGCTTTTCTCCCCGGGCTTCCACTGAAAATGGGCTCACTTCAGTCCAGTGGACTATCCTGGTAAACAAATGCAAATAAATAAATAAATAATAAATAATGTCCTGATAAAGGGAGGTTCACAAATATTTTTGCATCAATATTTCTTTTTTTGTCAGGAGCTAACTTGTTGGTTCCTATATGTATCTACTGTAGGGGGAATTTTGCTCTTTAATGTCTCATATATTAACTGAACAAAATGATGGGAGCTATGTTAAAGCCTTCTTTAGTCCTAGTTATGAGTTAACAGAACTTTTAGGGCCACTGCTATCCATTTGGACTGTACTCAGAGGATTATGTTGAGATTGTTCTTATGTAGTCCTTATAAAGTAGCATCTATCCTCCACATGTTATTTTGATTGGTCTGCCTGATTTTATGAAATTATCTGCAACAAGCTGCCTGGAGAGCATGCAATGGTAGCACTTCATTTAACAAACATTATCACAGCTACAGACACATGGCTAAAACAGGAAATTCAAAACAAATAAGTTGTACCTCCTGGTTACAACACACTCAGACTAGATATGAAAAAGAAAAATGCAGGTGGGTTATCTATTATTTATAAAACCTGACTCGGCCACTCCCTGCATCCAATTAGCCCTCCCTCTGTCAAAAATGCAGAAATTCTCTTAAAATCTCCAAATTAATAATCATAAAAATCTCACAATAATAGCTACTTATTTTCCTCCTGGCAATAACAGTTATATTGCAGCGGAAATTATGTCACAGATCTCTACAAATATTCCACAAGACACCCTAATACTGGGTGATTTCAACATTGGTTAACCATAAACAATGATTCCTCAAAAACAATATTAACCTGTCTAAAAAAATAAAAAAATGTAAACATCAGCTGAAACAGCACTTGGCAGATTCATAGTCTTGCTCTTGCTCATTTCCGGGTTAAACTCCCACTTCTTGTCAGATCTTAGGACTTGAACTTAGTCTGTTCTTTATTTGACTTACATACCCACAATTTGTATACAACCTATCTGTCTCTACTTACTTCTGCTTACTCACCTCTCCTCCCAAGGTAACCCTACCTTATCTAAATGCCTGTAGTTCCACTACCATATCATCCTAGATAATGCAGCACTACAGTTTCTCTTTCTACTTACTCTTCTTCTCACTACAACACTTTTTATTGCTCATTGACCTGCTGAAGCTTACTTTATCAGTGTAAAACTGTTCTTATTTGCATACATTTGTAGGTTCATAGGTAAGTACTAGGTTAGCTGTCCTTGTGGACCATTTTAAGCCTGGCCAGTTTCCCTTTTGCGATTGAATTAACATTCCTTTTGGTTAGAGATTGGTCTTACCCATCCCATGGTCAATAATTATATGTTACCCCTAATCAGTAGCGTAGCTGAGGTGGGGAGTGAGGGGCAACTGCCCTGGGTGCAAAGTGTTGGGGGTTGTAATCAGCCAATCTCAATCTCTCTTTAATGCAATACAGGCTTTTAAAAGCAGATATTGCATTTATGGTCAAACCTGAGCACTATAGAGCTACACGTGTGGTCTAAAATGTAGCAACTGCTTGCTACAGTTTAAAAGTTCAAAAAAAAAATCTTTTTTTTTTTAAATAAAACCAAGTGTTGTAGTGCTCCATTCAGGCAGGGTATAAACTGTAGCAACTGTTTGCATCACTTGTACAAAATAGTTGACTGTAGTTTTAAAGAATAATTTTTTAAAATAAAATACATAATGAAGGGTTGGGGGCAGGGCACAGAAATGGGACCTGAATGGCTAGGGCAGAAGGGGGGAGGGCATGTCATGCATCTGACCACCAAGTTGGTGTGCCAGTGGAAGGAACAATCATGATTTCTTTTTTTTTTTTTTTTTTTTTGCTCTTTAATGGAAAAGCTGGTGGGGGGTAGATCTAACTGTAATAAGCCAGTTGCTTAGGATGTAGTGATCGGCTTATTACAGTGAAATTTTTTTTTTTTTTGCTCTTCACTTGAACATTTGAGGGGGGTTGGGTGCTGGCTCATAGTACTGGCCCAGAGTGCTGGTTGAACCAAGTACACCTTGGCCCCTAATTAGAATAACTGGGATCATAGCTTAGATAATCTGAGGTACCTATGCATGAGATAAAGCATATATGGGCTGCCTCTGTCCATTAGCAGTACAGGAGGCAGTCCTGGGGTAAAATTTCTGTTTTCCATCCATAGATCCAAGTTGCGCTTGAATACAGACAGAGGTTAGCTTTGTTTTATGTGGATGGGGAGTTTGTTCCAGAGCAGCGGTAGCCTCTGTAAGATATATTTGTCCCTCTAAACCATTCTACTGATGTTGCAGAAGAGGTTTAAATCCCTAGACTGAGTATTTCTGATGCCATTCAACTTGCTGATATGCAGCAGATTCATTATTATTGGGTTGGAGGATGCCTTGTATGCCAGACACAGTTCATTTCTTAGCAGTCTAGGATACAGAGTATAGTGACAGCACTTTGAGTCAGTCCATGTAAGATATGTTGTTAAGGCCTTGTATCCCTTTAGTAAGGTATATCTGTGGGTGTTCCAGTTGTTTTCCTAAACTACCTTGCTAGTTAATGTTGATTTGCTGAAGTTGACATCCTCATTATAACATCATTACTTTCTCAACCTCAGTAAATGTTGTTCAATTGTACAATGCTTTTTCTGGGTTATACTTGTTATTTTACTGTTATATGTATTAGTCTCTTACCTAGTATGAGGCAACACTCAGAAAATTATAATGTTTACCTTAATGGAGAAACATATCATTATACTATATTGTATTGTGTTGCAAATTAAATTTAGGCTGGAGCTTTTCTCCCTGGGCCTCTACTGAAAAGGGGCACTGCCCATTCACACTATCCTGGTAACAAATGCAAAATAAATAAAAATGTCCTTCTAATAAATGGAAAGAGAGACAAGTGTCTGTTTTTTTTGTCACAAACCAAATATCAGGATTGTGATGTTCTACTAATGTCATTACCACTACTGATTTGCTATGCATTACTGTCCACACTGCTACTTTTGAGATCTGAATTAATGTTACCTGAGGGTGGCTTGCGATAGGTATTTTATGCAAGGGGCTGAATTTGTCTTTTAAGGGAATTTAGTGCTGAATTATGGTCTTTATATACTGTGAAGCATTTTTAAGGCTAGGGCTGGAGTGAATACCACTTTGCAGTAGTACAAAGTAATAGGTATTTGAATTTTAGACAGGTTTGCATTGTGTAATAGCTATGTAGAAGTATTTCATATTTATTTACTCATTTAGTCGTTTGTTTATTTATTTGTTTATGCTTTACTAACCAAGTTGTTCAAGTGGGTTGTGGCCCATTTTCAGTGGAAGTTCAGGGACTAGAATTCCAGCAATTTGAGATACAGGCTAACATGGTAAAATATAATATAGCCAGTACACTATTTATGTATTGGCAGCATGTAGTCTATCTTTATATAGTCTGTTCCTTTCAGCTGACTGGCATTGCACATACAACCCTTATCCACAATTTTTCTTTCAGGTGGTGAGTCCACACTGACTTTTTTAGGCTGATCCCAGCGGAGCTATGTGTGTTACCTAGCTATCATGTATTCACAGGCAAATGCCAACCCCAAGCCTAGCTCCAGGGCTATGCCCTAGTGTTTTTCTTCTCATTGAGGTTTGCAGATTCTTTGAAGAAATCATCATGGAGCACTGTGGAATGCTATTAGTCAAACCACTCTTCCAAGACCATCTTGCTAAGGGTGACCCTACCAGGAGCATGAAGTTCAAGACAACAAAGCTCTAAGGTGCATAGACTGCTCCACCACAATGAGATCATGATTCAAGAAGGCTGTGAGGCAGGCCAGATGTAGACATTGACTCGTATGTGGTCAAATAAGAGGTGGGTTGTAGGATGAATCTCTCATTTAAAGGTCAGTCTGTGTCACCATCCTTATCTATTACCAAAAGTTTTTGTTAGTAATTAAGAGGAATATTTTATGGATATATAAAGTTATCCTGCAGGGTAGATGGATTCATTGTTCATGACAGATTATGGAGCTCACCATTACAGGAGTATCTCAGAGCAAATCCACTGCTCTTCTTTTTTAACAGAAGTGGTTGAGATGTTTTGGGCACCTTGTGAGGATGCACTCCCTCAGAGAACCACCCATGAGTGGTGTATCAACCACAACCCATGGAAAAGAGGCCATGGAATACATCTAGAGCTTTCAGCCCATGGAAAACAGGCCCTAGAGTAGACCTGGGAAATGTTGAAGGGATCATACCTCTCATTTCAGTTAGGAATACCTGGGTATCTGATGGAATAAAACTAGAATATGTCAGAAATAAGAAAGTCTGGTTTTCCTTGCTCAACTTGCAATCACTGTAATCATCAAAGTATTTGCCACTTTTAAAACATTTCTCATTACCGTCTGTCTTCAGTAAATTTCTGAGACACTAAAGTAGTTCAAGGTAAGACATTTATTGTTCCAAATAGAATGGCAGCAAGCTGAGATTAAACATAGTGCAAAATTATAGGAACTATAACATAATTTAGCTAACATGGCAGAACTACAGACTTTAAGTTCATGAAACAAAGTGCAGACTAGTCTCACACAATGCTTTTTGGAAAATTCCTCCCAATTATAATTCATATCCTTAATTGACAGTATAAATATGCAGTCATCATAAAGAACCTGTCAATGCTGCTACATCTCTGGACATTCTCAAACACTGTTCTGCTTTCCCATAATTTCATCTGTGTAGTTACTTTTCTTTACACAAACAATGCTGTATTAATTTCAGAACTTGTAACAAAACAAGAACAAACTATATAACTTCTGCTCTTAGGCAAGCAATGTTCCATAATATTCCTTTGTTTTAGAACAAAGCAGAACTGTGAGTTTTATTCAAACTGGCAACATATTTGTACAACAGCTGTTGTACCTATGCTTCAAAGAATACACATGTGTTCTGGTCTGAAATTCAGAAATCCATTTTGATAGTTGGAATGTTTGAAATAATTATGCTAGAGAAAATCTTGTCTGACACTTATATTTTTTGATATTTCAATAAATACTTAACAGCCACAGGTCAGAGGTTACATAACTTCCCTCCTTTCTGTATTTGAGACAATAATGGTAATACACTACCATAAACAGCTCAGGGCAAAATATCTTGTACTAATCTTAGATCCATCTCTTCTCTTCTCCAAGTATACAGATATGGTAATTAATAAAACCCACAATCAGCTCAATATATGCTACAGAATTTCCTATCTTCACTTACCTGATGCATGTCCGGCCTTGGCCAGAAATGTATTCATTCCTAAAACTGAATATGATTTCCCATTGCTAACTTGACATTCCACCTTTAACATAGACAAAATGCAATCTGCTGTTAATAAGATATCCAGTTTTGTGTTTCTTACAATCACCGCTGTGACTTACTAAGACATTTAATTTACTTCTCATAAACATCAGAATCACCACTCTTCTGAGCTCTCTTTTTTTTTTTAAATCTTGCTACAGAGCTATTGTCTCCCTCTTAACTATAAACTTCAAATTAGGGAGTGGACTTACACCCTGAGAGCAAACATGGAAGAAAACATCTCTCCTCTTAGACCAAATTTTAAAACCACAATTTTTGAAAGACCCTTCTCAAAAATAAGGCATAATATTTAGAAAGGGCTCCCTCAGGAGGTCAAACAACAAAAAAATTCAGCTCTTGAAAACAAAATTGAAGGAAGTTTTGTCAAATGAAGCAGCCTGTTCTTGTTTTCTTGACAAAGTTTAAAACATATTTGTCATCCAAGTGCCTCCTCTGACATATTTACTAGACACCAGCTATGATGATCTGTATGTTTTGTTAACTGTTCTTCAGCCTTCTATGCCACATTTCTTACGATTTTATAGACTGTATTGTAACAAATGTTTCTTCTGCATTCTCCATGTAAATGTATACATGTCTACCTGCATTTTGACCCTGGTCGTTGCTGAAAAGGATCTGTAGACTAGACAACTCACCTGATTATCACACTGCGGTACATACATATATACATACATGCATAAGTAAGTAAATAACAAGAGTGTAGTGAGGCAAATTCCATGCATAGAATGGTGTACACTTTTTAAAAACAATATATACATTTTGTACAATGAAATATGCCAGAATTCCAATTTTAAAAAGCCTCATCATATTTTTCTAGTTTATGGCTATTTATTTTGCTAAATATTTTTTCCAAGAATGCCTGGGCAGGTGCACTATTTTTTTTTCTTAAACCTATTATCCTGGGCTTCTTTTTGCAATTTTGAAAATTAATAATTGGCAAAGTATGCACATTTTGGGGGAGGGGTTACATTCTAAAAGCTGGTGTACAGTTTCAAAAATACTGGCTACATCTATTATACAATGCTTAAAAATAAAGGAAATGAGTGTATGAGAAAAAGAGTTATAGGTTTTAAAGGCCAAATAGTATAAAAATAACACAAGAAACATTTACTAAAACAGAAACAGCATACACAATGTATGCAGTCACTCTATCTGCACTGTTGTGAGCATATCGTGGTTATGACATAAAACCATTGGCTACGAAAGTTAACATCAGCATGTCATAGGGTAATAAACCACATGGAGAAAGTGAAATTTGAGGATCGCAGGTAGGATAAGACCAGAAAATGGACTGGGAGATTGCAGATGGGGGGGGGGGAGGGTTAATGAAGAAGAATTCTAAAGCGATATTAAGCCATTTTTGTACAAAGGGAAGAGAAACTTCAAGGTGTGAGGTTATTTGGTGCTTATATAAATTATTACTAAAAGTTGTATTTTCTTTGGGGTTGTTAACTCTTCTGTTTTGAGAGTACTTTGAATATATTATTTGTTTCGGCATTGCTGTTACACATATTATCTTTGTGATTTGGTACTGCTAACATATCTACAAGTATGACAGTTCCTCATTTTTTGTGTCATCTGTGATATGTACTGCAATGTATTACTGTACTACTGATGCAATTTACCACCATGTACGTAACACTGGCTTGGGTAGGAATGGATGTGTTACTGAAGTGGTGTGTTTTTGCCCTATATGCATGTATTGCTTGACTATTCAACTTTATGGTGCCATTCTAGCTGCTAAAATTAAAAACAAGACTGTTGTAAGGAGTAATGTACCTATTTGTGGAATAAACAGTGGCTTAATGTTTGGCTCCTGTTGTAGGTGGTTGTATGAGTTTATCATGGAGTGAAGAATGACTGGGTAGTTATTCAAGTGTGCATATCATTTGGGTGAGTGGGTAGATAAGGCAGACTCAGTAATGATATGTCTCACCCTAGAAGGGGATATTCATTCAGCTAGCTAGCTATCAAAAGCCCTAACTCCCATGTGCAACTCAAGATTACAAACTAGACTGTGTGTAGACAGGGGTCAGGACTTTGGACATGAATATGCACATACATGTAACTTCATGTGTAGGACTAAGGCTTTGCATGTTTGAGATATAACTAGTTTCTACTGGAACAAAGCACACATACACTTGGAATTCATCCATTGCTGGCTGACACAGAAGCCAAAATCTCGATGGCCATCTACAGGAATCAGAGAATGAAGGAAGACACAAGGCCCTAAGGTGGAGGTTCCTGTTGCAAAAAGTACATGCAGAAAGTTACTATTTATGACTTGTACAGAGTATGGACCTGCTCATAGTTTGTGGTACAATTTCTGAAGGTTGCACCATGAAGAAGACGAAATGATATTATTGAGGAGGCACACAGGTTTGCATAGCAATGATTCATATGTTCCTTGGATGATTCCCAGTTTATTAGACTGATGGGGAATAGGGGGAATACTATTATTAAAAGAGGTTGGAAAAAGTGGGAGGAAATGTGAGAGATGGAACTGGATAGACACTTGAGAGGGATAGAAGAAACTGAGTACAAAGGGTTGGATGCTAGCTAGTAAGATTTTTGAGGTCACTGATCTTTTAAGTTAGGAATCTTTCAGGTCTCTTTAGCTGGGTGATATGTTTAGACAAATACATGAAAAAAGAAACATTATATTCAATAATGGGGTCTGATGAGATACAAGTAAAGAAGAATTAAGACTTCTTTAGATGTAGATGAGATGCTTTAGGAAATTAGATGAGCCAGATAAAAAGCTTTATGAATTACCGCAGAGACATGATGATCAAAAGCTAAGTAATTACCAACAAGAGTGTCTAAATACTTTATTCTATTGGAGGGACATGTCACTTATATGTTAAGTGTAAATGTTTTGTTTACCAAAATTAACTGTACTGCATTTTCCAGATTTAATTTGAGATCATTGTCTTTGTACCACTTTCAATAGCATCTTGTACACACACCCTTTAATTTACACTAAAGTTATGTTGGGTAATAATAAAATATCTATAGCTTGAAAAGTGATTAGAACTCTGCCAAATCATTTGTCCACCTAATTCCCATTTTAGCAAACTCTTATGTATCTTTTGGTTTTCAAGCTCTCTTCTGGAAGGAAGGTAGTGAAAAACGTTTTTCTGTCATTGCTGATCTGGGATATTCTGGTAGTATGGCTATACTTTCCTTTGATAAATTATGAATAAGTGTTTACCGTTAATGATAAAGACAAGTGGAGGCATCTGGAGCTTCTGTTAACTTTTCAGGAAAGTGTTCTTGTACCTACTGGTTTACCTATGTGGCCTCCAATGATGAGATTACACAATAGCACTGATCTAGTCAGTCCAGTAATAGACACTTCAGAGCTCAACACTTTTCTCTTCTCCACGAGCCAATTAATGAGCCAGCAGCTTTACACAAAGCCTTATTACACACTGTCTTGTGTCCTGTGTGACACGTCATACAACGTTAATGCAACTTTTGCACTCAGTAGTTTATGTAGTCATTTACATTTGTTAGCTGGATAAATACACAGGCCTGATAACCCCTTTCAGGCATGATCTGGGCTACAGGGACTCAAGTAATAAAGGAAAACAAAACCTTAACCAACTTAAATGGTTCAAAAATAAGAGACACGTAACATTAACATCACCACCATTACAAAAATCATCACTGAAATAATGCAGAGAAAGCAAGTCAAAGCAAAACAGTATTTCAGATGGATATACAAAAGGCATGCATAAACAGAGTGTTAGAAGTGTATAAGAACATTGAAAGATGAGTCTAAGAACAATGAATCTGCATACTCATGGGTAGTGTATGGGAATACTGAATTAGGTTTTCACCAGCATTACACTCTCTATGTACGGTAATCAAGTCACATCCAGTTTGCAAGAGCATTGTTTCACCTTTTTCAAGATATTGCATGCAATATCAGAGACAACACAGAGAATGAGAGTTGTAAGGAAAGTGAGTTGCAATAATAATGAAGTACAGAATTTGATAGTCACAATGTAAATCCATAGGTATCTACCTGGAAAGGCAGGCAGTATCCCATGATTAATTTCTAAACATACTGAAATAAGTGAGATGGATATTTTGGATTAAGTCTTTTGAAATAAGAAAGTATTAATAATAATGATTGTTAGGATATTAATAAAAAATAATGATACATTAATGTTTGTTGATTATTTGTATATGTGCAAAGTACTTTAATCATTAGACTGTATCATTCAGCTGAATATACTACACAGGGTCTAATAGAATGTGGGACAGCATGTTGCTAGGAAGACAGCTCAATACAGGGTATAACAAACTGTGGGACAGCGTCATGCTAGGAACAATACTCAGCACAGGGTGTAATAGACTGTGTGACAGCATGATGTTAGGAATACACCCCAGCACAGGGTGTAATAGACTGTGGGATAGTGTCATGCTAGGAAGACTGCTCAGCTCAGGATATAATAGACTTTGGGACAACGTTATGCTAGGAAGACTACTCAGCACAGGGTGTAATAGACTGTGGGACAGCATTATGCTAGGAAGACAGCTCAGCACAGGGTGTAATAGACTGTGGGACAGCGTTATGCTAGGAAGACAGCTCAGCACAGGGTATAATAGACTGTGGGACAGCGTCATGCCTGGAAGAGTGCTCAGCTCAGGATATAATAGACTGTGGGACAGCCTCATGCTAGGAAGACAGCTCAGCACAGTGTATAATAGAATGTGGGACAGCCTCATGCTAGCAAGACAGCTCAGCACAGGGTGTAATAGACTGTGGGACAGTGTTATGCTAGGAAGACTACTCAACACAGGGTGTAATAGACTGTGGGACAGCATCAGCACAGGGTGTAATAGACTGTGGGACAGTGTTATGCTAGGAAGACTACTCAACACAGGGTGTAATAGACTGTGGGACAGCATCATGCTAGGAAGACTACTCAACACAGGGTGTAATAGACTGTGGGACAGCGTTATGCTAGGAAGACTACTCAACACAGGGTGTAATAGACTGTGGGACAGCGTTATGCTAGGAAGACTACTCAACACAGGGTGTAATAGACTGTGGGACAGCATCATGCTAGGAAGACAGCTCAGCACAGGGTGTAATAGACTGTGGGACAGCGTTATGCTAGGAAGACTACTCAACACAGGGTGTAATAGACTGTGGGACAGCGTTATGCTAGGAAGACTACTCAACACAGGGTGTAATAGACTGTGGGACAGCATCATCCTAGGAAGACAGCTCAGCACGGGGTATAATAGACTGTGGGACAGCGTCTTGCCTGGAAGAGTGCTCAGCTCAGGATATAATAGACTGTGACAGCCTCATGCTAGGAAGACAGCTCAGCACAGTGTGTAACAGAATGTGGGACAGCCTCATGCTAGGAAGACAGCTCAGCACAGGGTGTAATAGACTGTGGGACAGCGTTATGCTAGAATGACTGGTGAGATCTCTTGTACTGCTTTGCTCTTCTGCCCATCTGACCTAAACCATACAGTGTGGTATTGCCCATAGATCAATACAAGCAAATGTAATTTTAAATTGACTTACACCATCCTTTGGTTTGGTTTTGCTACTGATGACTGACTTGAATTTTAGTTATACCCAAACACATTCTTTCCAACTTATTTCAAGCCTCTTTTCTATAACAATTAAAAAGTTCATTGTTAATTAAGCTTGTGAACCCACGTTTAGCTCTTGAGATAAGGAAGCAGATGACGTAAGCCTTGGACGCTTCTACCCAGCCACCCACAATTTTTGTTTGTTTTTTGTCTGACATGTATAGTAATCTGACTGCTTATCCATATCAGGCTTGCTAGGTTGTCGTTGTCATTGCCGTGTTATTTACAAAGCTATAAATAAACCTCTTTTACTTTTTATGTTAGTTGGCTTGTATTACTATTTGTTTATTTGTTTTTCATGAACTGTTTAGATTATGCCTGTTATTTTTTCAGGTAAAGATTGGCATGCAGAGAAATGTGATTGGCCCATGTCCAATTAATAAAAGATTTTAAAAAGTCATACATTTGAATCTTGCTAGGGAAACCATACAATTTAGCACTTTTGATATCGTAGCTTTTTTTAAAAGAGAACTCCACCCAAACATCAATTTTTTCTTATCACAAAGTATTTTTGTTCCATTTAATCATAAAGTATTTTTATTCCATTTAACCCCACCCTAAAATTACTATATAAGAAGAAAGACAATATGATCTAAGCATCTGAGCCTGTGCTTTCTGTCTCTCTATGAGACTACAGTCTTTGTTCACACAATTTTGGCTGTCTATAAAATATTCTGTTATTTTCTTGTAATATTTATTACAGCACCATATACTTTATAGCGACATTGTGGTAATCAGTGAGTAGACAAGGGGAGATGCATTCAAGGTATTTATATACAGTCTTGACTAAACTATTTATGTCACTGATTACATTTACAAATAGGGACAATAAAGTCCATTTAGAAACTAGATGCAAAGTATATGGGAATGCTGCCAAGCTAGTTTTGAATAGTGAATTGTCCGTCACAGATAATTCACACCTAACAAACTGCTGCCCCATCCCCCCCAGATTTATTCACAGATTCATAGATTGTTACTAGGCTAATGACCCAGGGGGACCTTTCTAACCCTAGCCAAGTTTTTTTTTTTTTGCAAATAAACATCTTTATTAAATTATCATGTATGACATAGGCAATCTTACATTTATATAAATGAAAAACAAACAACACTGACACCACTTTAGTCGCAAACATTATACATAACAGATACCATTGAAACTACTGTAGTTGCAAACATTATACATCACTTATAATCTATCCAGTCCTTGTCAGTTAAGCATTATATGGCTCATTCATATCCTGCCTCTTAAATCTTATTCCTTCTCTGCATATATTGTTCCCACAATTCCTATATTTTCCTACATAGTTTGCTCCTTCCTTTTTCTAAAGATCCCAATTCCAGTTTTTCTATCTCGGTTACTATATTCACTACTTAAGCCTAGCCAAGTTTTGACAAAAGAATAACGACTTCCTGTATCCAAGTAAGACATTGAGGGCAAAGCATTTATAAGCTACCTGTTTCCATAAGGATCATGGGTACCAGGCCCACTTAAATTTTCAATTCCCCTTCCACTGATTTAGGTTGTACTTAAACTGGGTAATAGATGAACTCAGCTTCAAATGGATGGGAAGCCTGTTCCATAGGAGGGGCAGTGCCTGGGACACATAACTGTCTCCACAGTATATTATATATATATATATATATATATATATATATATATATATATATATATATATATATATAAGTCAGAGACAAAATTCAGGCCCTCAGACCTTGTATTTCTGGTACTGTTTGACTTATGAATATGCAGGAAATTCATAAGTGTGGGGTTTGTGAATGCCTTGTAAGCCAGTCACAGATCATCCCTCAGCAATCTATAGGAGATTGAGTAGACAGAAAAGACTTTAATGCATTCTGCATAAGGCAGGTTTGTTACTCTTTGCATTCTTTATTGTAAGGAACCTCTGAGGTTACCCTAGTTTTCTGCATATCCCTGGTCAGGTACATACTGAGGGGAGCATTGTACTCTATGATTGGTCTGTAGAGTACAGTGGTATAATGACCTCTTTGGACCTAGATGCCATGCCCTTACTTATAACTTGCGCAACATAAAAGGATTTCCTCACCACTGTGGCCATGCGGTGGTTGAAGGTAAGGCTACTGTCTGTGTGCGTACCCAGATCCCTGACCACTGTGTCAACTCTTACGGGCATATTATCAATATGGTAAGTAACCAGGATGACTGACTTCCCAAAGGGTAGAATTATGCATTTCTTAGCACTGAGTTTAAGACTATGGCTTAGCACTATTTGTTAGTCAGAGATAGGTCTTCTTGAAGAGGGCTAGTGTCTGCAGGGGAGTCGATGGTAACTCTCAGCTTGCAATCATCTGCAAACTTAGTCAGCCATAAACCTTCAGCATTTGTTTCCACTTCAGAGAAATTGGTGCCACAAAGGAGCAGGCTCAGTACTGAGCCCTGGGGGACTCCACTAGTCACTCACTGCTTGGTGGAGGTGGCCTCACCTATTTTGACCTCCTGGGCCCTATCAGTGAATCAGTTAGCTATCTAGAAGGTTACAAAAGGGTTTATACCTAACTTAGTGAGCTTGTCTATAATGCCTCAGTGGGGTATTATATCAAAAGCCTTGGCCAGGTTGAGGTAAACTGATTGCACAGTCTTGCCTTCATCCATTGCTTTGGTAACCCTCTCAAAGAAATTCATCAGATGTAATAGGCATGACCTTCCTTTAACAAAGCCAAACTGTGATGGGTCCAGTGTTTGCAAGTTACCTATATCCTCATTTATCATGTCCATTATGACTCTTTCCATGGCCTTACATAATGAGCTGGTCAGAGTTAGGGACCTGTAGTTATCCAGATCTGCAGTTGGACAGACTTTGTGCAGGGAATGATGACTGTAGCCATCTTGCCTCCTTGGGCACAAAACCTAACTGTAGGCCCCAGTTGAAAGGTGATTGAAGTGGACCAGAAATGTCATGTTTCACGTTATTTAGTAAGCATCCAGGAATGTTATCAGGGCCCAGACCTTCAAATTCTTCTGCTACTACCCTTCCCAAAAACAAATCTCTGCTTTTGTTTTGTTTTTTTTCCCTGAAGGTATGTATTTTAAATATGTAAATGAAGATTCAGCAAACTTATTAAAGTGTCACATCAGATGCCTTTTATTCAAAACTAGTAATATAAGTGTACATTACTCTGTAGACAATCCTCTTGTTTACTGGCTCACTTATTCCATTTTAATTTCATTCCTGTCTTTGGTGCCATTGTGCTGGTAAAATGTTATCCTCTTAAAATTAATTTGTACACCATGAGTCACAATAAAAACTCTAATAGGCCATATGACACCTCAGCTTCAAAAAGAGGTTTAACAAAAACAAGTAATTTACAAGGGGTTACGGTAGAAAAGTAAAACCTGATGTGCAAGACACATTAGTAGCTTACTGCTAATATAAATCAGATGGAGTTATTGCAAAAAGACAAAATAACACCCTCTGCAGAGATGCTCAGGTAAAGTACACATTCATAGTACTGCCACTGTAAGTCAGAGAAGACAGGACTGTTGAAAAAAAGTGTAATTGTCTAGGCAACTTACCATGACAGTAGATGTTTAAGTGTTTTCTGTTGCAGTCATGAACAAAGGGATATTTGCCACAAGGATGAGTTTGAAATATGGCCTGAGTTTTCAAAGATGACAATTTTTCCCCCAATGCTAGGCTGACACCACCTACCCTTAGATGTCAGCCCATCCTGATATAAAGGTAGTGTCTGCCCATGTCATCTTAATTCTTTCCTGGTCTACCTGAGGCAGAAATCATGCAACCTCCTAAAGAGGTACCTCCTTTCTTGTGAGGTTCAGTCAGGCAAAAGTTGCAATCCTCCCTGGGATCCTGGAGAAAAAGGAAAAGGGAAGCTACTCTAGGGAGTAAAATAAGTAGCGAGAGGTGGAAAGAACTCTCGCTACCCCACCCTGGTCAGAATTAGTTACATAGTAAGAAGCAATGGTGGGGAAAGAAGCAGAACTGCAAAAGTGAACACATTCAGAAATCAAATATTATGGTAAGTTAATTACATGGCTGTTCTGTTCTTTATGTATTTCAGTGCTGCAGTCATGAGCAAAGGGGGGATTTCCAAAGATATTCCTTCCCAAGGAAAAAGAGGAGGTTGGCTAAGGTGCAGACGAGGACTGAATCATGCCACTTAAAATAGCTATAGCAAATCTAGTCCTAGCTCAGGATATAAAGTCTAGTCCCCAGCATGTAGCATTTAGAAAATGTATGGACTGTAGGGCAAGAAGCTGTTTTCAAAGTCCACTGTGTACTTATCCCCCCCCCCCCCCCGAAGCCAGCTACAGTAGCTGTGTCCCTTGTAGAGTGAGCTCCTACCTTCTAAGCTAAACTCTTGCTATGATATTTATAACAGAATGAAACACTGTTTACCAGCTATTTAAAAACAGTTCACTTTGAAACTAGTAATGTTTTTTTTTTTGTGGAGCAGAGGAAAAGAACAGTTGATGTAAGGTTTTCTGATTGGCTTTGCTCATGTGGAGTTCTGAAATCCTGACTGAGAGGAGCACAGTTTTTCAGGTCAGAAATTTTAGGTGTGCAATAGTTATTAGTTCAAGGGGGGGGGGGGGGGTAAAGTTTTTTTTTTAAATAAAATTGAAGTCCTAAACTGGTACCACCGCTACCTAAGTGGTCTAAGGTACTGGACACTCTCCAGAAACTGTTTGACTGACGGCCTTGTTGCTAGGCATGAATTCCTTGTTAGACAGACAGAAAAAGTTAACAAGGACACTTCATTTATTTTATTTTTTGCCCCCACTATATGCTGCTGATTAGATCCTCTCTCAGTCAATTGGCACATTCATTCCTCATACACTGTGGTGAGAGCTGACAGAAAGGAGCTATCATCTGGGCAACAATAAGGGATTGTAAGGTTATTGCATTTTGTAACCCCAGCCTCACTGTGCATGCCCAGTAGCTCAACTAGGGTTTGGAATGCAGTGGGTGTCAGTAAAGGCATATCACCTGCTTACACGAGTAATAAAACCCCTCAAGACAACCCTTCCTTCCCTTGAAGCCAGCACACCATGCGGTTTCCAATATCCACTAGGTATTTAACCACAGGATCATACACTCTGACCTTAAGATGAGGTTGTGATTAGTCAAAGCTAGATGACTCCTCCCCTCCTCCACACCAACTTCAGCATCGATTCAAACTGCTAACTGAATGTCGAGCAGTAAAAGATGGGCAGTAATAACACAGTACTAAGACAACATGTTCTAGCAGTACTGGTTAACTACATAGCAGTAATGCATTTACTGCAAGTGTGTAAAACTACCAGCATTAAGCATAACATCAATTGTAAATTTGTTATTATGTCATACCCTACATCAATTAGAAACAACTTGCTGTGGCACGTACTGTCTAAACTTGTTAGCAGTGCATCATCTACACAGGTAACATATGAAAATAAAAAAAAAAATGCAAGAGTACAACATCCGTCTTTAAGCAGAAGACAATAGCATCAAATGTGTTACCATGCTGAATGCAGCAGATCTGTTCTAGACATAGATATAAATTTTGCAGTCTAACAAATTGCTGCAAATCACAGTAACTGCATAAGTGAAGAAAGTAAGGTATATATGGTTAGTTATTTCGTTATGTCAAAGGCAATCAGTGCTAATTGTGTCCATCTGGAAGGTGGTGACAAAAGATTAGGATAGGTGTTGGACAGGTATTTGAGTGTCTATCTGTCTGCCTGTCTGTCTGTCTATCTATCTATCTATCTATCTATCTATCTATCTATCTATCTATCTATCTATATCTATCACTTGGTGTTTGCATGATAGACAGAAAATAAGCATAAAAAGGGACTTTCAGATAGCCAGTGCCAAATAGATAAGTGAATGTGGTATTTGGTAAGGAGGAATAAAGCTTTCATATGACAGAACAGATACGTAGCAAGGACATAGGGACTGATTGCTTTAATGTGAGTAACCTGCAGCCCAGGTAACTGAATACAGTTATACACCTGTGCCGTTTTAAGGCCAGGGCAGATTCAGTATGGTGGAAGTAGCTGGAGTAAGAATCCAGAAGACTCTGGAATATGTTTGTGTGAGGAAAGGCATACCAAGACTCTGAGATGTAAGTTTCTTTCTTTCTTTCGGCTTTTCCCGGTTAGGGGTCGCCACAGCGGAACTCAGGTCTGCTAATGATTAGCAGTAGATTTTGACGTGCTGGCTTGCTGGGCCTAACACACAACCTTCAATGAAGGAACACCCATTCACGCATGTCGCCACACAGAAGATGCTCTAACTGAGAATCGAACAGGCAACGTCTAACTGTGAGGCGACAATGCTACTGCAGCACCACCACCGCAGTAAGACTCTGAGATGTAAGTGTATTTGGGAAATCATTGCCATCAGAAGTCTGGAACTTTGAAATTTACCTAAACATGATGTTTGTTGCTGAATCATTTATGTAGATAGTTATCTAAAAATGGACATCCTTGTGGGCATTGTGCATACTTTGTACACATCACCAGACTCCACTTTTTATGTTTTGGTATGACACTAGGCTCTCAAAGTTGCCTGCCTACAGATGTTTCAGAAATTCTGGGTAGAATGCCTAAATTTTGCTTTACATGACAACTCATTCTATCTAAAGATGTATATTACACTATATTCACATTTTGTATATTAGTTTATGTGACGATGTGAGGTATTACCAGCTATGTCAGGAGAAGTAGGGCAGTGGATGTGTAACATATGCCAGCACAGTTAGCTGGAATTTTGTAAATAATTATGTTATTTGAATATGAAACTGATCTCTACAGATGCTTGTGTTGAAAAATGTATTTATAAATCTGCTTGTGTTAAAAAGGTACCAACAGTGTACCCTACTGGACAGAAAAAGAAATATACATGTATTACTGTAACTGTTTAACTGTATATGTTTTAACAGAAGATACTGGAAGAAAAGAGGTTAATCTCAAGCTTTGAAAATAGTTTGAAATTAAATTATCTGATTTAGACCATAAAGATTGTATCTTTACAGTTCTCGGTGTAGCCAGAGACAAGCTCTGTACTAGGAAGCTTCCTGCATTGTCATTGGGGTAAACTAATTGCTACTCTGGAAGGGTGGAGTTTTGAAATTGTTTTATGACTTCCAGGAGCTGTAGCAGATCTTAGCAATGCTCTGGGTGTGTATTATTAAAAAACAGGTGCTAAATCCTGACAGCTTCTAGCCAAGGGGGAAGCATGTGATCCAGAAGTCAGATGACCAGATGTATGTGATATCATTCTGTAATCCATCACTAAAAATAATGTTTAATACTAGATGAGACTGAAGCCTCATTGCACTCTTTTTTGTAACCTGACAAAAAAGGGCCCCTCAACTACTTCATCTTGCCTTGCCCTAGTAAGTAACCAGGGAATTGCAATTCTTTAGATCAGTCAGGAAAACATAGTGAGATTAGTTAAGTACTGTTTTTCTGTATCTGTATTATTTTAATATTTCCTGTGATTGAAACTCTGGTGTTTATTATAAATAGGTATTTAGTAGTTTCATGTTCTTTTTTTCTCAAAGTATTTTCATGTTCTTTTATTATTTATTATTAAATATACTTAAACTTTTCATTGTGGCTTCTCCTTTAGAAAATATTTTAACCTTTAAGAGTACTTATATCTATTGGTGATACTGTGGCCACTACTGAAAGCCTGCCTGTTTGGTCAACATTACCATTTGTGTTAATATTAATTTCACTCAGTATAATTGGGTACCCTTGTAGGAGCCATAGGGTATCTGGTTTTGTAGTGTTTTGTGGCAGTGCAACTACTTTAGTCTGGGCAGAAAGGGGCATAGCTAGGTGTGTGTGTGTGTGTGTGTGTGTGTGTGTGTGTGTGTGTGTGTGTGTGTGTGTGTGTGTGTGTGTGTGTGTGTGTGTGTGGTCTCACAGAGAGAGTGGAGGAGAACTTGGCTTAGACACTCAGCTGAGGACTTAACTTTACAGATGTGTCAGTGGGAAGCCTTACTGAGGACCTGAGGAGAGACAAGGAGAGAAACCCAGACCCCAGGCTAAGTGTGTTCCCTGTGTACTCTTAAGGGAAATTGTGCTTGATGCAGAAAGCTGTATCTGGAAGTACTGGGTGTATCTATTTTTGTTCCAAGTGAATGTCCCTCTCCAGTGTCATTGTGGTGAGGATTCAGGCTCCTTGATTACGCGCCCAGAGTGGGTACATCACAGCTTATATAGATTTGTGATTATATATATATCTACAGTTTGCCTGATAATATTGCAATCATTTGTGTGATGTTTTCTATTTCACTGGATGGGGAAGGTTTTAGTTTGGTACTGAGGTATACGCAAAGATGAGTTTTACTTCAGTTCCCAGTGAATAGCTCTGCTGCTATTAAAATGTTATGTTTTTTTAAATGGTTAATTTTGTGCTATTTTCACATTTTGTAGAACTCAGTAATTGACCTGTCTTACAGATAACAATGATAATTACTAACATGTGTTCCTTTCCACTTAACCATCTGTCCTCAGCATTAATATGATTATTTCCTTCATTCTCTGGTATGCATTTATAAGCTCTTTAGTCACAAGAGAGTGAAACAATTGCCAGAGGCATGTTGCCTACATCTATCACTTTCCATATATTTATTTCTGCCATGGGCCAGTAAAAATACTGAATCATTTTGGACAAAATGTATTTCCTATTCATGGGGCTATAGTATGGGAGGTCCAAACAGATCATTAGCCTTCAATAGCTCTACAAACTGTTTCTTCATATGCTTTTCCATGATTACGGGGAGGCACTGTGGTCTGCAATTAGCTAGTAATTTTCATAGGCCCAAACAGTTTGATTTTCTTCTTCTTTAATCTTTTTTTATGCAGCTGAACTTCCATAGCCAGTGTATAGTGTATTCTTCCTGTATATTCTGTCTTGAGTGAATTGTACATAGGCTTGCTAATGGCTGAGGTTCCTTCTACTTCATCCAATGCCAGTAAGAACACTATATAAAGTCCCTGAATTTTATTTTTTCAGCAGGTTATTTTCCATAAATTCATCTGGAAAGACTTACTATTTCACAGCTCAGTTACTGACTCCATCCAAACAGGCATCTTTCCCAACAATTCTCTGAGTATATCAAGTCAATGTACTCATTGACTACTTGTCTTTGTTCTGTGTTTTTCTTAGCTTTTTACCAGATTTGTGTCAAGTATTGACACTTTTTCATCATGGCTTCATAGCAAGTTATCAGGATTCAAAGTTTTAATCCACCTAAGAATCCAGATGACAAACCAATGTTGAAACTTATTGACTTCAGGAAAGGTGAAACTGTGTTTTCTTGCAGACCTTTTAAGAGAATCAATACTGCACATAGATTAACAGATTGTTCTGCATCTGGGTGTCTGCTGAGTGTAGAATTTGTCATTTTTTACTGTTTTCTTTTTCCTTGTAGTGAAAAACAAATTGTATTGTCTGGTATCTATCATAATAATCATAATATAAATATATCTTGAAAGACAGACGCATTGCCAGCGGGTCTATATTAGAACATCGAAGTTTCAAAACTTTGAATGTTCTAATATCGACCCCTATTCAGCGAAAGCTGAAAATATCGAAGCAGCAGAAAACAGTTGCCCATTTCTGTTGCTTCGGTATTTTCAGCGCTGTGGGGGAAAGTTATGGGTTGGGTTCAGGTAAGTGTGCGATTGAGTGTGGGTTAAGTTAGTTAGGGTTAGGGTGTGGGTTAGGTATGTGTGTGATTGTGTGGACGTGAGGGTTAGGGCGGGTTAGGTGAGTTATGGTTAGGGCACGGGTCAGGTAAGTGTGCGATTGTGTGGACGTGAGGGTTAGGGTGGGGTAAGTGAGTTAGGGTTAGGGTGCGGGTGAGGTGAATGTGCTATAGTGACGGACCTTAGGGTTAGGGTTTGGGTTTGGGTTAAGGTAAGTGGATAGTTAGTGGTGTGTGTATAGTTTAGTGTAGGGTTAGATGTAAGATTTTAGTTGTATGTGCATGGATTGCTGTTTGTTTGGTGTGCTTGTGTTGTGTGTATGTGTTTTGGAACAGTGGATTTTTTCCATAGGAAAAAATTTGCTGTTCTGTATGTTCGATGTTTTCAGCTTTCGCTGAATAGGGGTCGATATTAGAGCATTCGAAGTTTTGAAATTTTGATGTTCTAATATAGACCCTTGCCAGCATAGAGCTGTAGAATATTTGACCCATCTAACAGTGATTTTAAGTATACTTGGCTTTAGGGCTGTTTCAGATTGGAAACAAAAAAAAATAACAATTTGTAAGAAGTGTTACTTTAGTATTTAACATGAGTTCATACCTTGCAATTGAATGAAAATGTATCATATTATTTGCTATTGTACACAATGTTTCCTCATTTTGAACTATGTTTTCTGTTCAGGTACTGTACACCAGATTATTTCATTTTGTCATACACAATAATTTTTGGCCTCTGAGACAAGGTCATTATCATTTCTGCAGTGGTGAGGGTGAAGTGGCAGCAGTATTTGTTTACATGACAGGATAC
Source organism: Protopterus annectens (assembly GCF_019279795.1). Lineage (NCBI taxonomy): Eukaryota > Metazoa > Chordata > Ceratodontiformes > Protopteridae > Protopterus > Protopterus annectens. The sequence continues at coordinate 44,279,719 of NC_056738.1, forward strand.
TCATTTTCTTAATTTTGTTATTTCTATGAATAATTGGGTATTACAACTTTTAAGTTGTAGGTAATTGTCAGCTGTAACAATAATAATGCATAGGTGAGTTGCTCAAATGTCATGACCTTCTTGATGCAGGTGATTTTGCCGACACTGATCTCACACTACTACGGGACTGGGACCTTGAATGAGTGGTTCTACTAGGTGTAGATGGATGCTGACATGGCCTGCATGAAATCTGTTGTGCTTGATCCCACTACTAATTACAATACTTTCTTGAGAAGCACTTCTAGTCTCATGTGATCTGCCCCCATGTGTCCTGTCACTGCCCCATCTTCTTCCACTTCCAAGATTGACTCCTTCTTGAATCAGGTAAATCCTAAGTAGTGTACAAACAGAGGTAGCCACTGATGCTTTGTGTGCCACCATACTACACATAAGTGTGATCATGGCATTATTCTTATTCTCTGCTATTTCCATGTAGTACTGGAAATCTTTACATATATCCTGCGGGACTCTGACTATTTCCAGCTTACTCTCTGTGGCATGGTACATTTGCTGATGGGCAGCCAATGGTTTACGTGTTTCCTAGGGTAGCTGTGACAAATTCCTGGGCCTAGCACCCCCTTATAAAGGTGTCACTGTGGACACTGTTAATGCTGAAATTCTGCCATCATCCTGAAAGTGTCTATCTGGGTTTGGAGATACTGGAGTAGGGGTTCAGAGGGGTCTACCTGTGTAAGCATGAGTATAATGTCAGCACATGCTTGACTTTGGCAGAGTTACTAACATGTGAGACCTTGCAATTAAACTTTGGGACTGTGTACCACTTTATTCAAGCTGCCTCATAAATATAACTAAGTTATCATCAGCATCATCAAAGTCACTCTGCTGATGATATCATATAAATGTATTGGTATAGTGGAACTGTTTATTTCTTCTGCTGACCCTGTAAAAAGTAATTTGAAAACATTACAAATTAAAAAGAAGCATAACCTAGTGTTTGCTGAGCAAGGAAATGTGAGGGACACTTACCATGCACATTGCCTTCATTGCCATTCTGAAAAGTGGAGGGTTTACCTTTTAATAGTAATTGTCAGGTGTTTAATGTAACCATTCCATGTTCGCATTTAGTTCTCTATATAAATATATGTTATTGCTATTAAACCAACCTTCCTGAGTAGATCTATGTTCTTGCTGCTGCTGACTTCGGCAATTACAGTGTCCACACCACCTCTGATTAGTCCATTGCCATCATCTTCTGTGTCATAGTCATCCTCATGGATGGAGAGGAGATATTCCTCATCTGGTATTAAAGGGATACGTGTTGGAGCCCCCCACCCCCCAGTACTGGTATGGGCAATTGCATTCTGCCTCACTGTGGCTATAGCATAAACTGTCATATAATTTGCCCTTTTTTTGTCCTGTGTTAATGTGTGGTTCCTTCCACCAACAGTGTTAATGTCCATAACAACTTGAATCCAGGCCTTTGCCCTCTCTGCTTGTTTGAGCCCCTCTTTCCCAAAAAGACATTTGCTATATGTCCTAAGGGTAGCCATGGGGATGCGGTTCTCCTCCTGGCTGAAATTATCCTTTTTCTGTCTTGATCACTAGTTTTGCATTATTACTGCAAATAAAACAATATACCACACTCTTACACAAAACACTTTTGATGTAATCATCAGTAAAACAGCACAACAATGAAAGCATGCCTGTCTTCATCAAAATAAGTTACCTGACACAAAACTCATAATTAGATACACATGCAGAGTTTCAATACAGCCAGATAAGGTTGTGTTGAACTAATGTTTGCCCAGTCATGAATACATTCACAATGTTAAGCCAAAAGCAGTTTGTTAACAAATACATCCTTCCCCCAGCACTATCTTGCATTCATAATACTGTCATTTTTACTCAACAGTGACATTCTTATATTATCTGAGAAAGCTTTGACCACTTGCAGTTGTGCTTTTAGTTCCTCATCTGATGAACTATACAGTTTCAAATCACCTACAAAAAGAAGATTTGAAATCTTTACACTTTGTTGTTTTCTGGGAGCCACATTGTAACCATGACCTAGTCTGTTAAGTAGACTGTTTAATGGGTTAAGTGCAGGACAAGCGCAGCGGTGACAAAGAGTCACTCTGGAATATCCCCCTTTGAATTTTTATCCCGGAAATAATCATTTGCCCTTTATCATGGCTTAGCTATAAAGTGGCTTGCTATAGTTTCATGGTCACTGTAATGTAATTGATCTATGTAGGGTCATCTTATATATCTGTAAACACTCCTTTATCCGTGAATGTCAGATGCTGTGAAATGCTTTTTTGTGGTCTGTCCATACCATACTTAGATTCTTCCACCTTTTTACAATTTTCCATTATGACTTTAACAATAAATGATCCTTTGTTTCAAAAGACTTTCTTTTATTACCTTATTGTCTTATTGTCATGATGGAGTTTTCTTCTAAATGACTATAAACTCTATTGGTAACAATTCCATTATATAGTTTATACATCACCAGAAGGCAAGTTATTAGTCTCTAGTTTTTAGATAGCTTGCAGGTTCACTCTTAAGGAGGAGTATTGTTTTTCCTGTTGTTAACCAGGTTGGTGTGTGTTTGGGATAAATAGTTCTTTTTCGGGGCTACATTTTTATGTAAAGATGTTACTACATTTAGTTGGAAGTTAGGTACTGCATCTGGGCCTGGGGTTTGCCATTTAGGGCTTTTCTTAACTTTGTTTCAAATTCTCTTGCTGTTATTTCATCCCATTTCATATCCAATACATTTGAACTTCTTACCATTTCTTTTACTTCTTCTACCCATTCAGCATCTTGGGTCTGTATTACAATGTCAAACATTTAGATTGTCGAACCCCTAAACGTCGACACCTAAATGCTGAAAACAACGAACGGCCAATTACGCAATTTTTTTTTCCCTGTGAAAAAATTCACTTGGCCAAAAAAAAACAAAAAACTTTAAAACCCTAATCAAGTGGGGGGCTTTGCCTCCAGACCCCCTGACATGGGGAGCTGTATCCCCCACACCCCCCTAACTAAATATACCAACTCCGAGATCACTCTACATTGGGGAAAAGGGCAAATCCCCAATAACGACCAAGCAAATTTGTCCCTGGGAAAAATTTTGCGTAATTGGCCGTTCACAGTTTTTGACGTTCAACATTTAGGTGTCGACGTTTAGGCATTCGACGATTTAAATGTTCGACGAAGTGATATGAACCCAGCATCTTTGCTATTTGCCACAGGGTCTTCGTAGATATTTCTCCAAAAGATGTCTATTTCTTCTTTTTTTGATGGTATTTCTATTCCTTTTGCCTTGTTTCCCAATTCACTTTAAAACTTTTTGGGCAATCAGTGAATTGCATATGTTGCACTTTTCCATTGTATTTATCTGCATATCGTCTAAGTTTTTCTGCCTGTGTTGATATATTTAGTTTATTATTTGCAATAATGTACCATAGATCCTGGTGTATTCTGATACTGCACATTGCTTTTATCATGTCTTTCTAAGTATTTTTGTTGATCTGTTCCCTCTTCTGTATTCTTCTAACAGTGACACTTTTTGTTTTAATTGCTTTATTGTTTTTTTTTTCTGTTCCATACTTCCATGATGGCATTTGATTTCTTCCCTTCCTTTCTGTTATTGCACTGTCTTTTTGTGGTAAGACTTAAGCTGTTATTAATTTAGCTGCATGGTAATATATTCTCTTTACTTCTGTTATGTCATATGAATTTCTGTCAATAGGCTTCATTACTGTTGTCGCCTCACACCAAGAGGTTCTCCTGTTTGATCCTTGGCTGCAGGGGTGTAGCTAGGATTTTCAGATTTGTACTCACAACTCCATGTTGCTGCCCCTGCTAAGCCACACCCTCCTCATCATGATGTTGCTACCCCCCTTACGTACATGTCCAAGTCATACCCCCATCACAGTGCTGTTCTCCTCCACCCTCAGCTAATGTCTGCCAGGAAGCTAATCTTTTGCGTGAAACACCAAAACAATAGCAGCCATTTTAGTTCAAACATGCATTTGACCCAGGTGGGAAAGCACATAAAGTATTTCCCCATTTACGTTATATGCTAAACTTTACCCCAGCTGTGCTATATCCAGATGGCTACTCATGAGTGCCTTTTAATAAAGTGTGACACAGCCCCTACACATAAGCGGTGGGGAATTATCTGTATTTGTCAGAAACACTGTCACCTCACATAACATTATCCATGACCTTAATTTGGAATGCCTAGAGATCTAAATCACCATTAAAAAACACCTATTAACTCTGTTGCTAGCCACAGATCCCCCAATGCCTCCCAATGATTGAGAAAAGTAATGTAACACCACTCACTGGTCAAATATCAAATCAAACACCTTTTGTTAGAGGGTACAATCATCCAAACATTGAGTGGCACACCTACACATCTAAAAAATGGATATGCTTGGCATTCCCTAGACTTAACACTAGCGCAAATTGTAAAAACTACCCATGAAAGTCTTATAGACCCTTGACTTGGCCATTACCAAACTAGTTCCCACCTGTACCCCACTTTGCATCTTTTCATCCCTAGTAAAATCAGTCCATAAGTCATCTTTTGTGTCAGGTGTAGTAGTACCACTGCCAAACCACCTTTAGAGACTTCTCCATGGCAAACCTACTTCAGCTTGTACAAGACCTAGACAAAGGTTCCCAATAGTCCTTCACAATGGTCACAACTAAGAGGGCTGCCACATTCACTTCCAGTCTGTAGTAATAGTCCAACAGCTGTGTAAAAAATTCAGCACCCATCCACCCTAAATACAATTATAAATTCAGGAAAAAAATGTCTTTGGTGTTACTACCTTATTAATAAACTATGCAACAAAATAAGGATCATAATGACAAGTTATAAAAACAAAAATCTCCCTCCCTTACCTTGAGACCACAGTGAAACATACCATAATAGAAATTAAGAGCACAACTAGAAAATGACAAGCAGAGTCTGAACGTAAGGTTACTCTACATACCAAAGGAAATTGCAAATCCTTCTTCACTTGTGTCAGGAAAGCAAGGAATAATATCCAACAATGTACCAGACTCGTGTATAATATTACTCATTCTGATTTCAAGGATATAGCCAATATATTAGGAGACAAATTTAGTGATAACTTCCCACACCACTCCACAAAGTTGCCCCACTATCCATGAAGAGTATTGCAAAACAAAATAAATATTTTCACATCTGAACACACACAGAGGTTTTGTTTATGCAAAATGTTTGTTAATATATTAAAATGCTGGTAGATACCCAACGTACACATTTGTTATCATTCTAATTGTATGGTCAAAGAAACAACGTGGGCAGACAAAAAAAAATCAAACATCCAAAAGCACAACACAGGCTTGCTATTTTACAGGGTCAATTATAACTTCTCCATTGGCAGTACAGTGTCAGGAATCAGGAAATATATTAAACACTGTTTATGCACATAAAACCACTAGCAGCAGTTGTCACCCAGAAATGATTTCCAAGCTAAGTCCCTTGCTAATAGAGGCTGGCAAACTGTAGCACAGTGTTATTAAGCTAACTGGCCTTCCCGTAGATTGCTGTCTATACTCAAAACTGCAAGACTGCATTTGTTCCACTGCAGAACCAAAAGGGAATATATTCAAAACAGCTTGAATGACGGCAGTCAAAAAAAAGAGAGCGACAGAGAGAAGCATAGGAAATGTATCTGTAATAAATAGAAGTTCTGAACATCCTAACATTTGAAAAGACACAAAGATATAAAGAAACCACACAATCTAATTATAGCAGAAGCAGGTAGCAAAATCCACCTGTGTACACATATTATAGAAAAAAAGTTAAAAACCTAATATGTAACAACTGCACAAACTTTCTGTATTTAAGAATTATTCTTCGCTTAGCAATCAACTTCCCTCTCACAGCCCAACCCTTATCCATCACCCTATTCATGTTTGCACAATTCATATCAGGGCTGAACAGTGCATAATGCCCCACTTTTACATCTCTCATCTCAATGGCCACGTAAGTTAATTTTTTTCGTTCCATGTTTATAAAACCTTCATCTAGTTATACTGTGAAACTCCTAGCCCATATATTCCAGCTTTCCATATTATACTGTCTCATCATATCTTACATCACATGTTCCAAACACTAATGACCAACTTGTCACAATCTAAAGCTCCAAAGAGTATGAGAAGGCAAAAAAATGGAAGGGTAGCCACTGAGCAAGTTGGCCAATCCAGTAACTAGTCCACAATGTTAAAATAATGAATTGGTGAAGATAGAAGCACTTTAAACCCAGCACACAGTCTGAATGTGGCACAGACACAAAAACACAGGATTCAGCCAGCAGAAGCAGTAGCATACCTCTCAACTTCTTCGCTAAAGAATTCCAGGCAAAGTCAAAAACAGTGGGCGAAAAACTTGGGACATTATTTTAAAATATTACTGTACTTTACTTCAAAAAGTTATTAGGATAACAGGTTTAACATAAATATTTTCTGAACAATAAGTATGAAATTATAATGTAAGACAATACTGACACTGTAATTCTCAATTATTTACAGAAAATTAAAAAATAGGGGTAGGACAAAAATATGAGGTAAAATCATGTACTTTTAAAAAGTATGAATAGTAGAGATGGAGAAGAAATGGATCTTCAATTATCCAAAATAATCATGACAAACATATTTGAGCAGCAATAGTGAATTCACCAACAGACAACAGCAGAGAATGCTGGTTTAAAAAACATACTTACCAGCTTTCATACCTGTACTCTTCTGAACTTTAGCAGGCACACCCCTCTTCACTTCTACAAAGTTTACACCAATTACAGTAGCTAGTCTGCATTAACGATTAAGAGAAAACCCAAAAAAAAAAAACAGGAAGTTGCTTTCATGTTCTGTGGCTTTCCCACCTTCCAGGGGACATTTACACTTCTTAATCGGGCAATTAAGACCTTCTATACAAAATCGGGATGAAACAATAATAAAGTGAAAATACCTGATGAAATGTAAATTGCAATGCAATCTCAAATCATGATGTTTTCATTCACTATACAACCATTTTTTTCTTAATACAGCTAAGGTGGTTCCTGCTGGGTCCTAATACTTGGCCTGTTGCTACCCCCCATTCACATTATTTGTACTGTAATGCATACACTGCGTATGCCTCCTGACATCCCTGCTTGGCTGGGTTGCCTTCTGTGCGGAGTCTGCATGTCCTCCCTGTGGTCGTGTGAGTTTCCTCCGGGTGCTCCGGTTTCCTCCCACATCCCAAAGACATGCTGTAGGTGGATTAGGCACTCTAAATTGGCCCTAGGCATGTGTGCATGCATGTGTGTGCCTTCTGTGGAAGGTTGGGTGCCGGGTTGGCAACTCAACACCGTGGAACTCCACTGCCAATCATGAGCGGACAGGTGATCTGCTGTGGCAACCCCTAACCGGGAAAAGCAGAAAGAAGAAGAAGGCTTCATTACTGTGTTCACTTGTTTTATTAAACTTCTAACATTTTGGGTCTTATTGACCTTCTGTAATCTATTTCTTTTATTGATATTAATATGTCTATCCATCTATATTAAATCAAGCAACTCATCCCTTTGATCATTTTCTTCTAAATTTAGGGCACATTCTTTGTTCTCCATTTCCTGAGGACATTCTGCAGAAAGTTCCAGAACATATCCTGTGACATATTCTCTTCAGCTTCATCCTGTACCATCCTTCGCTCTTTCAAATGGGAACTCACTGGCCTATCACTTCACAGCATTGACTGCATCAGAGTGCAACTGTTTTGTGTTCCTTCCCTTGCTGTGCAACTCCAACTAAACTTTTAGACTGGTTTCCTACTGAAGGCATCAAAGTATCTTCATATGGTAACAAATTAGATTCTTCCCATTCCACATATTTCTCCTTAATTTGGGGGCTCATTGTTCTATCATGTTGTAATGTTACCAGAGTTGGATTTTCTACACTAAATCCTTCACTTCACAGGTAAGCCATAACTTCAGTCTTTATTTCTTTAACTTATCCAGTACTGGTCCTCTTTTCTAGTTTCCCCCTTTGTTTTCTTATTTTTATATTGTAAAATTTTACATATCCAGATGCCTTTGCCTGTATTTCTCTTCAAATATCTTTGGTGCTGTGTTTGGGATAAATAGTTCTTTTTCGGGGCTACATTTTTATGTAAAGATGTTACTACATTTAGTTGGAAGTTAGGTACTGCATCTGGGCCTGGGGTTTGCCATTTAGGGCTTTTCTTAATTTAGTTTCAAATTCTCTTGCTGTTATTTCATCCTATTTCATATCCAATACATTTGAACTTCTTACCGTTTCTTTTACTTCTTCTACCCATTCAGCATCTTGGCTCTGTATTACAATGTCAAACATTTAGATTGTCGAACCCCTAAACGTCGACACCTAAATGCTAAAAACAACGAACGGCCAATTACGCAAATTTTTTTCCCTGTGAAAAAATTCACTTGGCCAAAAAAAAAAAAAAAACTTTAAAACCTTAATCAAGTGGGGGGCTTTGCCTCCAAACCCCCTGACATGGGGGGCTGTATCCCCCACACCCCCCTAACTAAATATACCAACTCCGAGATCACTCTACATTGTGGAAAAGGGCAAATCCCAAATAACGACCAAGCAAATTTTTCCCTGGGAAAAATTTTGCATAATTGGCCGTTCACAGTTTTCAGCGTTCAACATTTAGGTGTCGACGTTTAGGCATTCGACAATTTAAATGTTCGATGAAGTGATATGAACCCAGCATCTTTGCTATTTGCCACAGGGTCTTCGTAGATATTTCTCCAAAAGGTGTCTATTTCTTCTTTTTTTTATGGTATTTCTATTCCTTTTGCCTTGTTGCCCAATTCACTTTAAACTTTTTGGGTAATCAATGAATTGCATATGTTGCACTTTTCCATTGTATTTATCTGCATATCATCTATGTTTTTCTGCCTGTGTTGATATATTTAGTTTATTATTTGCAATAATGTACCATAAATCCTGGTGTATTCTGATACTGCACATTGCTTTTATCATGTCTTTCTAAGTATTTTTGTTGATCTGTTCCCTCTTCTGTATTCTTCTAACAGTGACACTTTTTGTTTTAATTGCTTTATTGTTTTTTTTTTTTTTTCTGTTCCATACTTCCATGATGGCATTTGATTTCTTCCCTTCCTTTCTGTTATTGCACTGTCTTTTTGTGGTAAGACTTAAGTTGTTATTAATTTAGCTGCATGGTAATATATTCTCTTTACTTCTGTTATGTCACATGAATTTCTGTCAATAGGCTTCATTACTGTTGTCGCCTCACACCAAGAGGTTCTCCTGTTTGATCCTTGGCTGCAGGGGTGTAGCTAGGATTTTCAGATTTGTACTCACAACTCCATGTTGCTGCCCCCGCTAAGCCACACCCTCTTCATCATGATGTTGCTACCCCCTTAAGTACATGTCCAAGTCATACCCCCATCACAGTGCTGCTCTCCTCCACCCTCAGCAAATGTCTGCCAGGAAGCTAATCTTTTGCATGAAACACCAAAACAATAGCAGCCATTTTAGTTCAAACATGCATTTGACCCAGGTGGGAAAGCACATAAAGTATTTCCCCTTTTACGTTATATGCTAAACTTTACCCCAGCTGTGCTGTATCCAGATGGCTACTCATGAGTGCCTTTTAATAAAGTGTGACACAGCCCCTACACATAAGCGGTGGGGAATTATCTGTATTTGTCAGAAACACTGTCACCTCACATAACATTATCCATGACCTTAATTTGGAACGCCTAGAGATCTAAATCACCATTAAAAAACACCTATTAACTCTGTTGCTAGCCACAGATCCCCCAATGCCTCCCAGTGATTGAGAAAAGTAAAGTAACACCACTCACTGGTTAAATATCAAATCAAACACCTTTTGTTAGAGGGTACAATCATCCAAACATTGAGTGGCGCACCTACACATCTAAAAAATGGATATGCTTGGCATTCCCTAAACTTAACACTAGCGCATATTGTAAAAACTACCCATGAAAGTCTCATAGACCCTTGACTTGGCCATTACCAAACTAGTTCCCACCTGTACCCCACTTTGCATCTTTTCATCCCTAGTAAAATCAGTCCATAAGTCACCTTTTGTGTCAGGTGTAGTATTACCACTGCCAAACCACCTTTAGAGACTTCTCCATGGCAAACCTACTTCAGCTTGTACAAGACCTAGACAAAGGTTCCCAATAGTCCTTCAAAATGGTCACAACTAAGAGGGCTGCCACATTCACTTCCAATCTGTAGTAATAGTCCAACAGCTGTGTAAAAAAATCAGCACCCATCCACCCTAAATACAATTATAAATTCAGGAAAAAAATGTCTTTGGTGTTACTACCTTATTAATAAACTATGCAACAAAATAAGGATCATAATGACAAGTTATAAAAACAAAAATCTCCCTCCCTTACCTTGAGACCACAGTGAAACATACCATAATAGAAATTAAGAGCACAACTAGAAAATGACAAGCAGAGTCTGAGCGTAAGGTTACTCTACATACCAAAGGAAATTGCAAATCCTTCTTCACTTGTGTCAGGAAAGCAAGGAATAATATAGCAATAACCCACGCCTGGGTGTGGGTAATGCTGGATTTACCCACGGTTGGTGTGGTTTGGTCCCGAGGGTGAAGCCCGAGCAACCAAACAAAGCCAACCGTGGGTAAATACAGCATTACCCACACCCAGAAGTGGTTATTGTTATTATACTATGACATTATTTAAGAAAAGAAACTATTACTTTTCTTAAATAATGCCATAGTATAATGCCTGTTTACTGCCCTTCCGCAGATGTCTGGCATCCGTGGAAGTTCTGATGTACTGCGCCCCTGCCCAGTACATCAGAGTTGTGGGCAAAAGCAACGGAGAAAGCAAGATCTCCGTTGCTTTTTTACTGTTGCTGTGTTAAATGGGTTTAACATAGCGAGACGGCTTTAAAATAAGCAACGGAGATGTCCGTTGCTTATTTTAAAACTGTCTCGCTATGTTAAACCCATTTAACATAGCGAAACAGTAAAAAAAGCAATGGAGATCTTGCTTTCTCCATTGCATTTTTTTTAAAACCTGTCTTGCTATGTTAAATGGGTTTAGCATAGCGAGACAGCTTTAAAATACTGGCACAGTATGATAATTCAGATGTGAATAAATGTTTAAAGAAATAAGCAGATATACTAAACAAGTACAATAGAAGCTGCAATGCCTTGCAGAGTACTAATAGTCATATCAAAAATGTAAAGGCAAAAAGGGGTGAGATACAGGTAAGCAACAATGAACGTATATCATCTTTATCTAGTGGAAGAGGAAATAAACTATAACAGCAGTCCACAGCATGGGAGAATTAACAAATTTGTTGACAGTACTGGTAATAAAATCCTTGACATTTAAAAAAGAAATGTCAGGTAGTAAGTGCTGTATTCCGTCATTAACTGATTTCATTTATACATAACTGCACGAGTTTTTATAAAAAATGACAATAGAGCACAAAAGTGCTTTCAGTACAGTATTGCAACCTAAGCCATATCAGGTAGAAATTTCAAATGCATTACCATTTCTTATGTTACTGTCAGTAGAATGCAAATGTAAACACCATCAGGCCTTGATAGCAATGCATTCATTGTTCCCATGTGTGCATAAACATTTCCCATAAATCTTATTTTACTTTAATAAAGATTTAATAAATCCAAAAAGAGAGAATACACTGTAGGGGTGAAGTGCCTCCAAACAACAGTGACAAATTCCAAAAAATAGAATGAAAGGCACACCATGACAATCGAAGCAAACCTCAAGCAAGTTCAAACAAATTCAAAGATTTTATTTGTCAGTAAGCGCTTTCACGTCTCATTCGACGCTTCTTCAGACTTTAAAAACAAACTCTGAAATGAATTCTTAAATAATGTTATTTATCATCTGTAAGAACCAATGACATCACTAAACTAATTAACACAAACACCTATCTAAACATTAGAATGTGTGTGTACAAAACACCTTAACAATACTTATATTACATATATAAAAAGACATATAAGAAAGATATCATGCTCATATATATATATATATATATATATATATATATATATATATAAAAAGCATACAAAAAATATGTAAAAAAATACTTATATATATATATATATATATATATATATATATATATATATATATATATATAAATATGTATACTAATGTAAACATATATATAAAAAAGTAAATATATGTACATAGGCCCAGGAATATGTAAAATGACTATAAAACATGTAGGAAATAAATTAATATTTATTAAAGACCCTTAAAGATTTAATAAAAATAAAATTGATTGATAATAACTTCAGTGATGTGTAACATTATGTGTGAATTTATTGTATATGTTTCGTCTTTGTCTTTCCCCTTTTATCACTTTCTTATTTTAATTATACATTCCTTTATTATTCTTTATTTTCTTTCTCTCCCATTTCTGTTAATTTTTATAGATAAAATTTTCTCAGCAACAGATCAGTTGTGTGCCTCCCAAGTTAGGGAATGTTCACTCTCTGTTTGTCCAGGCATATCCTCACAGGGTCAGTGCAGGAGCACTGGTCCTGTAGGAACCCTGGAAAGCCTCACTGAATAGGGGCTTTAGGACTTGGTTGATGATGTGGTGGAGCAGGTCATGGACAGATGCCTTCAGCCATCTAAGGCATCTCTTCAGCGGGTAGAAGACTCACTTCTCCAGTCAGTGCAAGCCACCATGCCACCACAGACCCCTGCCCCCTCAACATCAGGATTCTGTGCTGCAACACCATCTGGCAGTAAAATTGTTTGAGGCCTTGTGGGTTGGGAATGTTTGTTGGACTTCAGTCTTCACCCTGCTCCTTCCCTTATCATCTCTCCATCTCCCTTCTACCTATGTCCCACCCACACTACCCACTAGTATTATTTTTTTTTTAAATAGGGGCTCTATCCCCAACTAAAACATAGCATTCCTTCTCTCCCATCTCCTCCAGCACAAAAATCTTGATGTTTTCTTTCTGTGTTATCTGTCATGTCTTCCCTTTTTCAGTCCTTACTATCTCCCCCTTTCCTTCTCCTATATAAAACATTTTAAACCTCATTATTTTCTAAAAATATTGATAATAAAAGCTGCTTTGTTTGCTTCTTGTCTTAAGTCTTTCAGGTATGACTGAGCATAACCATGCTCATCTGCAATATCCAAGCAATTACAAAGTCATATGATGCCTAAGACTTTCATGTAGTCCTTTGTATATTCATAGCAATTAGTTTTAGGTACTTTTTGCTTCTTCCATAAGTAGGCATGTTTATCAAAATGCCTTTGTATTTGCTTAATCACTTGAATAACATGTGCTCACTGTATCTGCATATAGGTATAGTGATGCTATTCATGGATTAAAAACTATGCAAGTGTGAAACCCTGGACTCTAAAAATACCACCCTAAGTCTTAGATATTTTATTTACTAGAGGCACAGTGGTTCAAAAGTTAGTACTGGTGGGACTTCCAAGATGGTTGCACATTATGTAACAGCTTAATTCAGCTTCCCCAGTCTGGAAACAGAAACTTAGAAAACAGACCCAGTAAACTCATATTTTTGGGGAACTTTCAGTAACTAGCTAGTAAGTGCACTGCCTGGAAGCCAGCAAAAAAGAAAGTCAGAGAACCTGAGAGAAAATCAATCACAAAAGGAGAGGAAAAAACACTGTGTGAAGAATTCTGCTGCTGTTCAGCAAAAAACAGTGCAAGCTCCAGCTTTGGTACAAGACATGACTTCCAGTAACCTAAAGAAAAAATAAATCAAATGTAGTCAGAGCTGATAGCAATAAATGAAATACTGAAGGAGTATATTAACTCAAATGAAAAAAGGCTGGAAAAATGGAGAAAGCTTTAAACAGATATTCAGATGAAGTGATGAAACTGCAAAACAAATAAAGGTCAAAATGAAGTAAAAGCTGGCTGAGACTGCTTAAGAAGAGATATTTCAAAAACTAATATAATCAGAGGACAGAGCAGGTAGGAAAAACCTGAGATTTTCTGCTGTACCAGAGAAGCTGGAAGGAACAGACTGTATTAATTTTATAAAAGCACAAATAAGCAACAGGGCTGGTATTCCACAGCAGGAGTTGTTAATTGAAAGGGCTCATCATGCATATTCTCCAAACCTGGCCATGAGAAAGCAACCTAGACCTTTACTAGTAAAGATGCAATCCTACCAGCAGAAGGAGTTCTTTCTAACAAAACAGTGGCAGAAGGACAAAGTACTAAAAGTGGGAGACAGTAGAGTGTTTGTGAAAAATTATTACACACTATATGCAAGGCAGGAGAGGAGTACATTTATTCCATTAGTCACAGAATATTGAGAAGCAGGCATGAGATTCAAAGTGCTGTACCCAGCAATTTTCAGAATATTCTTTCCTGGAAGGACAAAATCAGTTTTTGATGCAGAGCATGCTAAGAAGGAAATACAAAAGTATGTCCAATAAAAAGTGAGTTATAAAACAGAAGGAGATTCTGCTTTTTGTTCTTCTGGTATTAAAGATCACACAGAGACTGTGCCAGTGAAATCTTTTCCAGTGTTTCAAGAGAAAATGTTTGAGAGACAGAAAAAAACACAAGAGTTGATTAGAAGAACCAAGAGTACATTGAAAATGAAGCAGATACTGGATTTGGGAGATGGAGATCAACAGGAATTAAACTAGCAACTCAGAAATTGACAACTAAATGTCAGATTACAAAACTTTAATTATATTTGTGAAACATGACAGACCAATAAAGCCTGGCAATATTGGACTTTTTTGACTTTGTTAAGCTTGTAGGGGACTCTAAAGCATATGCCCTACTCCATGCCATTAATGTTTGGAAGAACATTTAGGAGGGAGAATAGGAAGGAAAGAGTTAACTGTAAGTAAAACAAAATTTTGTTCTTAATAGTAGTGTTTTTATAATGCATGATGTAATATGCATGCTATAAAGTAAAGTTTTCACATTTATTTTTGAGTGTAATGGGGATACTAAAGTAAACATGTGCTCCTGCTTTTTTGCTTTCTTCTTCCTTTGTCCTTGTTCAGTTTTAAGAATTATAGACACTGCACCCTAAAAATGAAGAAATGTTTGGTCAAAAGAGCAGGATACAAAAAAAAAAACTGATGTGCTTATTTTCACTTTTGCATAGGGAATGACTGGATTAAGGCCCTTGGCTTGATCTAGTAACATGTTTTAAGAGAAAGCAAATAAATAAAAAAGAACATTGTCTAGCAAATGAATGAGTGCTTATAGAATAGGTTAGAAATAAAAGAAAGAGATATATGGTTAAGAAGTAGTAATAATTATTTAGAGGGACTGACAAATGTTAAAGTATTGCAGAATAGGGGGAAGAGCACAAAACAAGTAGACGAGCAATTGCAGAATGATAAACAGAAAATAAGGGATTACCTCAATAATATGCATGAGTGGGTGGGTTCCTCTCTGATAATTTCTGTTTGATTCCTCTCTGATAATTTCTGTTTGAGCAGAGGAACCAGGCAGGGGTGTTGTCTTTTCCTTTGTTATTTGCATTACATCTAGAACCATTGGCAAAGAAATAAGAGACTCAGAAATAATAATTGGTATGGTAGTCACAAAAAGCTGGCTCTATTTTCAGATGATATTATTTTATACCTGATGAAACCAGAAAAAGGACATTACTGGTTTGGCAGCTATGAATATGTGGGAAGAGACTAAACAAAAGATAACACAAAAACTGGGAAATTGGAGGCTCTGTTTTATGATTAAGGATAGTAAGATACAAACAGTTAAAATGTTTTTAGTCCCTTTAGTTGTATACACAGATCAGGCATATTTTTATCAACCAGAGGAGACGTTATGGATAGCAATTAATATAGAGCTGAAGGATTTTATCTGGAAGGGGAAGACAGCAAGAGTCAAGTGGTATAAGCTGATTCTTCCAATAGAATAAGGCAGTCTGGGATTACCTGATTTGAAGGTGTATTTCAGAGCTACACAGTTAAGGGTCCTATACATAACACAAGAAGAAACCTGTAATTCAAAGTGGAAAGGGATATAAAAGAAATGGGGGAAGCTCAAGAAACAAGGACAGACTGAGATTCTGCATGCAGATTGTACAATAGAGAGCTGTATTGTACCTTTAAGAAGCATTTCAAGGACTGAATGTGCATATAAATAGCAAGCACATGCTAGCCTCGGTGCCATTTTGAAAGTGCAGCCAGAGAGTGAGCATGTATGAGTGTGATAGCTAGTTTGTTTATAAGTTTATCTAGGTTAAAGTTATTAAGCCTCAATCTTGATGTGTTTGTACATAATAAAGGTAATTGAACAGAACCTATGAAGGCTCATCTTTTTTCATCCTGACTGGATGATTGACATGGTGTCAGAACCAGAATTTCAGAGACTGCTTTTCAGAGCTATGAGGTGGAGAGTTAACAGTGAAAATAAACTAAGAGAACCGAGCCTGCTGAAACCATACTCATCGCTTTGCAAGCATGCTTGTATGCCTTTCTGTAACTTCATGGATTTGACAAATCTCAGTAGCTTTGTTTAGTGTTAAATCACTGTCACAAAGCAAAATATTTCCCACAGCAGCACTATTAATACTGCACACAAGCCTGTCCTTTATCAACTCATCTTTTAAATCACCAAACCAACACATTTTTCTTTTGATTCTCAGGTCATTAATATAAGCTGCAACAGTTTCCCCTGGTTTCTGATCCCTTGTGTAAAACAAATGCCTCTCTAATGTAATATTTGTCTGGGGGTTACACATTTCCTTGAATTTGGATTTCAAACACTCGGAGTCTTCCCTTGATTCAGCCTGTACAATAATATGATGTTTTTTACCTTCTCCCTCATATATTGCTAGTGCATACACAAATGAATGCTCTCTTTCAAAGGCCTCTGACCCAGCTAGGTTCAACCCACTAAAAAGGCACAAACAAAATCAGAATATGTATTGACTCAAGAGATTTGACAAAGCATTAAAGAGACTGCACCATCCAACGTATACAGTCGAGGAAGTTGCTGTCTAATACCAAACGCCACTGTTTTTTCTGCCTTGGATGCAAAAAATTAATTTTGGCAAGTGATACTTGATCGCAAAAATTCATTACTGACTACTTTCAGTACCCTGTTTGGCAGATATAGATTCCTCAGGATGCCATTTGGAATAAATTCTGCAAGTGAAGTCTTTCAGCGTGCAATGGAGACATTTTTTTCGGGTTATTCTTGTGCCATAAAAGTAGATGATTTATTGGTTGGAGGCAATGGTGAAGCACAGCATGACAAAAACCTTAAGAAATTTCTAGACAGAGCACATGAAGTGAACTTAAAGCTCAGTCCTTTGAAGTGCAAATTCAGACTACCAGAAGTTACATATGTAGGTCATTTATTTACTAGCACTGGCTTGAGACCAGACCCATCCAAGCAAGCAGCCATTCTTGAGATGCCAGCACTAGATAATGTTCAAGCTATACAATATTTTCTTGGTATGATCAACTATTTAGGCAAGTTTATACCAGACTTCATTGAGCTGACAGCACCTTTGAGAGAGCTGTTGCATAAAAATGTTATATGGTCTTGGCTGGAACAGCAACAGAAAACATTTAATGATCTTAAGTGGAAAATTGCCACCCTACCTACATTAAGATATTATGATGTCAATAAACCAGTAATTCTTTCCTTTGATACTTCATAATTTGGTCTTGGTGCAGTTTTTTTTCCAGGAAGGTAGACCTGTAGCCTATGGATCTAGAACCCTTACCCAAACTGAAACGCAATATGCTCAAATTGAGAAGGAACTTTTGGCAATAGTATTTGCATGTTCAAAGTTTCAGGATTATATCTATGGCCAAGCAATTCATATTGAAACTGATCACCAACTCTAGTCACTAATTTTAAAGAAGCTTATGCATTCAGCTCCAACGAGATTACAAAGAATGATGCTCAAATTGCAAAAGTACAACTTCAAAATGGTCTATACAAAAGGCAAACTTCTTTATCTGGCTAATACCTTATCCAGATCACCCAGAGATAAAATAGAACAGTTTCATGCAGAGAATTTTGACTTTGATGTCATGGAAATGTGTACTTTTTCCACCACAAGACTTGATGAACTGATATATCATACAAAGACTGATCCAGTTTTGCAAAAGCTCAGCCACTACAGTAATGTTGGATGAACATCAACTCAATCTAGTGAAGCATCTACTTATTTTCCTTACAGAGATGAGATGTTGATGGAAGACAGCATTATTTTCAAAGGTCCTAAAATTGCTGTTCCTGCTTCCTTACAACATGAATATATACAGATTTTGTGATGTGGTCACCCAGGTTCTGAATCTACTAAAAGAAGGGTGAGAGGACTAGTATTTTGGCCTTCTCTAGTAAAAAACATTGATAAAGTACTTTCTTCTTGTTCAGTATGCAATAGTACTAAACCGCATTTGCAAAAAGAACCACTTCAGCCAAGTCAAGTTCCTGAACTACCTTGGTCAACAGTAGCCACTGATATATTTGAGTGGAACAATCAGCAGTACGTAGTGTTGGTAGACTCTTATTCAAATTGGTTTGAGATCAATTTACTACCTAATTTATCATCCACTACTGTTATCACCAAGTTGAAACGTAATTTCTCAGTCCATGGTAGCCCACACAAAGTTATTTCTGACAATGGTACCCAATTTACCAGTCAGATATTTCAGAAATTTACAAAGGAATGGGACTTTGTATATGTTACTAGTAGTCCAGAATATCCACAGTCAAATGGACTAGCTGAATATGCAGTACAGAGTGCAAAACAATTACTGGAGAAGTCAAAGCATGATAATACCAATGTCTTTTTGAATGTACTCAGTCTCAGAAACATACCCCATGACGATATCTTTAGCTCACCCGCTCAGACACTTCTATCTAGGCAAACCAGAACAACATTGCCTATCAGTTCCAGTTTGTTGAGGCCTAAAGCTTAGAACAACAGAACAATCAGAGCCCAAATATTCAGAAAGCGTTGTTTCCAGAAGTCCAGTTATGATAAATTGAGCAGATTTCTTCATCCATTGAAAGAAGGAGAGACTGTGAGGGTACAAACGGTGAAAGGTTTCAATCGGATTGGTCAAGTAACAAGTATAGATTCCTGTCCCAGAGACTTCCTATACTCTGAGACAAGCTACCCATCTATGTCAAGCAAAGTTCTTCATTAGCACTCTTCAAGAAAAATCTTGATGAGTGGATGGGAAATAAGAAATACACCCCGGGGATCACTTCTGTGTCTCTGCTGGACAGTGACACAGGAAAATAACTTTCTTGGGTGGTGTAAGCTATGGTACCTTGCTGGCTAGGCTTACATAGGCCCTTGGGCCGATAGCCTAGTACCTACCTATGAACCTATGAACCTATATGTGCAATGCCAAGATCCTATGTTGTGAAATCAGAGGGTATGGAGTACAGGAGAAATTGCAGACATCTACTTCCTGTATCAGAACTGTTATCGCTATATTTTTCCTGTGATACAGGCTGTGGATCTCAGAGCATCCAGACAATGTTCCTGTTGCAAAACATATCTTGATTCCTACGTCTATTTCTGATGATATTCCTGATATACCTAAGGTTGAACATTCAGCAGAGACAATCCCAGCTGCCAAACCTAACTCTAATTTCTGTGTCACATGATTTTGTCGCATTTCCAGACCTAGTGTGAAATACTGTGAAATACACAGTAACCTGGACATAGTTGTATATATATATCTAGTGCTGTATAATTGCATGACGAAAAAATCATTTGTATGAATTGCATGTCATTTAATGTCATCAGTATTGCATGATGCATTTCTCAAAGAGGGAGGATGTAGAATAAAGAGCTGTCTTGTACCTTTAAAGAGCATTTCCAAGGACTGAACCTGCATATAAATAGCAAGCACATGCTAGCCTCAGTGCCATTTTGAGAGTGCAGCCAGAGAGTGAGCATGTATGAGAGTGATAGCTAGTTTGTTTATAGGTTTATCTAAATTAAAGTTATTAAGCCTCAATCTGATGTGTTTGTACATAATAAAGCTGCTTGAACAGAACCCGCAAAGGCTTGTCTATTTCATCCCGACTGGATGAGCAACACAGATCCTTAAGGAAAATAACAATAACCATACAGAATATTATATTATATTTTATTTATTTATTTGACATTTGTTTACTGGGATGGTCTGGCTGGGTCTACAGAACCTGTTTCGGCAGAGGCCCGGGGAGAAAAGCTCCCCCATACAGTACATTACAAATACAGTATAATAGAATACAATACAAATGACATAAGAAACACTCTACAAAAATAAGTTGAAAGAACATAAACTATGTTACAAGATATACTACATATCTAGGCAATTCTATACAGTTAAAACATTATAGACAATTATAGTCACTCTCACAATATACCTAGCCTATGAGTAGACAGTGTACAAAAATAGTATGTAGGTAGTACCATGTATGAAATTGACTGTTATAGTACATGAAAAAATAGAACGTTGGTTTCAGTTAGGAAAATAATAGCCAGAAAGTTAGTGATGCAGAAAGATAGCGGGAGAGTTAAGAACAGAGGCATTACAGCCAGAGCAGTAGTTTAAGGATATAGTACAGAAACAGAGAAGGCATTAGGAGAGCCTTAGGATCTTGTTGACTGTTAGGGAGTGAGATGTGACAGAAGAGGAGGATGAGGCTATTGTGGAAGAAGAAGAAGAGCTGAGCATTAAGCTTTAAGCAGGAGCAGAACCATGTATTTTTGAGATGACTTTTTTAAGAGGCTTTAAAATGGGTTAGGTAGTGAATTCCATAGTATAGAGACAGAGTATGAATATAGAGTGTGACCTTTATATTCATAAAGTAGCAGAAAGTATTCTAAGAACTAAGCCAATATGGTAATGGAGAAAGGAGATTATGCCGAGAGGGTGACTGCAATTAGGGATATAGACAAAAGACAAGAAGGTACTGGAATTTATTGGAGAAAACTGGCAGAAAAAAACAAGGAATTGGGGGTAAATAATTAGAGAAGAAAAGGTAATAGAATGGGAAAAGGCAAATCATTTATTTGGACTGCAGGTTAGAGATTGCCTTCCTTATCAAGGATTAATATCAGAGTATAGGCAAAAAGAAAGAAACATGGGATCCTAAGCAAAAGAACAGCACTGGTAGAGTTTTTAATAGAATCTAGAACAGACGCTGTTGTTAAAAAAGGAATAATTAGCAGAACATATGAAATATTGCATGATAACTATAAGAATCAATCAGAGGAAGTTAGAAAGGATTAGGAAGAGAGATTGGATAAGCAATTCACAAAGAAACAATGGGAGATAAATTTCTGTCTCCCAAATGTGCAACAAAGTCTAGAAGATTTAGGATCTTTGCTTGGAAGTGCTTATATGGGTATTTTTATACCCCAAGTAGACTCCACAGAAATTTTCCTTAGGTAGATAGCAAATATTGGAGACATGATGGGGAAGAAAGAGGTAACTGGGAACATATTTTCTGGGAGTGTAATGAGTTTCACATACTTTAAGAATTCCCTGCAGACTACTCTGTCAGAAATAGTAGGTGAGTGAATTGGTGTAACTAAGGAAATTATGTTTTTGAGCTATGATACAGTATCAGAATTGCCTAGACATAGTAAGGCCTTGCTGAGTCTAATTATGGTGGCTGCCAAAAAAGCAGTTACTCGAAAATGCAAGTCTAAGTCTAAACCAACTGTAGTAGAAGTAGCAAATATAGTTGTTGTTGTGTCTTTCGGCTTTTCCCGGTTAGGGGTTGCCACAGCAGAACTCCGGTCCGCTAATGATTGGCAGTAGATTTTTACGTGCCGAGTTGCCAGGTCTGATGCACAACCTTCAACGAAGGTGCGCCCATTCACGCATGTCTCCACGCAGAATACGCTCTAACTGATAATCGAACCGGACAGTGTCTTACTGTGAGGCGACAATGCTATCGCAGCACCACCACCGCAGTATGAAGTAGCAAATATAGTAACAGACATAAAACAACAGGAACTGAGATCTTTAGAAAAGGGTTGGAGCAAATTATATAGAAAACATGGGAATTGTGGAAACAATACATGCAGATGAGGAGTGAGGTTTAAAAGAAGGCAGGATTTGAATGAGCTATGTAATGTTTGACTGACAGTGACAGGATAGATTATAAGTGATGTATAATGTTTGCAATTAAAATTATGTCAATATGGCTTGTTTTCATTTATATAAATGTATGATTGCCTATGTCATAAGTGATAATTTAAGAAAGATGTTTCTTGTTAATAAAAAAGTTAGTATTGATGCCTCATAATGCTTGGTTTTCCAATTTATTTTTTTCTGCAGGAATACCTTCTGTGGGGAGTCTCTTTATCTTCCATACACTCATGAGCTTTTGCCAATTGCTTTGGTTTCCTGCCACATAATAAAATTGAACTGGCGACTTCTAAATGTACATGCTGTGTGTTAGTAAGTCAGTGTGCATTCTCTGATAGAATGACATCGTACTCAGGACTAGTTTCTCTACCTTATACCCACCGAGTTCCAGGGTTGGCTGTGGTTCTTCCATGACACTGAATTGGATGAAGGTGAAATCAGCAAATGAAAGAATAACATTTTATCATCATACAGTCTATGACACTTCTTCAAATTCACATAGCTTTCTCTTTTTGACACACATTTTATTCTGGTCTGTGTATATGGCAGAAAAATATATTTTTTTATATAGTGGATGTATGTTTAGACTTGAAACAATGGTGTACTTGCTGATACTGTCTTCATTTATAACAGATATTAAGTCACAATCTTTAGTAAGGGTAGTGGTCATTATTAGTTTTAATGACACATACATATGCAAGGCAAAAATAAATTACCCCTCTCATATCAAGTACTGGCAGGTCAACAACAACAGAAATCAAGTAATTTCATATTAATAGAGAGAGGCGTGTGACAATACTGAAAACAACTCTTATTTTACAATGTCTAAGTTAATGATGAGACCAGGTTGGGACATTTATGCGATAAAAGATATAGGTTGGAAAGTGATAGTGGGCTCTGTTATCAGAAATACAGGACAGTGCTGTGAGTTACGCCTTTTCAGAAAATAAAGTAAAGTCACAAAATAAGAAATTTCAGAACTAATTTAAACACCATTCAAGCTCCCTTGATACTGCTGAATTATCAACGAATTTCCAGATTTCCCAGCACTACTGGAATGCTTCAAAATATTTTTGCTGACACTAAATCTGATGGCAATAAATGCATGATAGCAGTAATTTCCACTGAAGCTATAGGATGCTGAGAGACAGTGCTCATCCCTAAACATCATCCAGTTCTTTTACATTTTCCAGGGGAAGAAACTATACTTCTGAACACAGAGTCTTCTTCACATGTGCATTCTGAGTTGGTTAGTAAAGAAATCATACATTCCTGACTGGCTGACAAAACAATGTTTATCAACTTACAACTTTCATAAGCGTTTGAAAACAGCTTGCTTATTTAATATATGATATATATAATATAATATATTATAACATTCTTTACTTAATCATGATGCTTTTTTCCAGAAAAAAAATCATCTAATTAAATAAACAAATTGCAAAAATAAATAGTGCTTTCTTTCTCCTCCTCAAAAAAAGATCACACACTCCAGAAAGGCAAAGGCAAATCTCTGTTGACAAAAAATGTTTTCCTTGAATTCAAATAATATATGCCTTTGAAATGGTCTCTGTTCAGCATCAGGCCATGTGAGCTGTCATCTCTGAGAACATTGTAATGACAGCAGTGTGGCAGGGTATTCTGGAATTTCATTGCTTAAGTTAGAAAAAAAAGAATGCTGGAAGGACATAACATCAGAACATACCGTCTTAATCCTTTTAGTTGAAACAAATCACTTGAGATCAGGACAAACCAGGGTTAACATAATCTTAAAACTGACAGTGTGTCATGGAGGGAAGAGCAGTGCTCTTGTTGGTGAGACTGCTTCTTCTCAGGCATTGCAGCTCTTTGATACCTGCAGCTAATCAAAAAATAGGTTTGTGGCACTACAAATAAGCTAAGAGTAGAATTATCTCAGCAACTCAACAATGCAAGACTAGCTGTGAAACACAGTATCTCAGTGATTTATTTATCTAATTAATGAGCAGGGAACAGTGAAATGAACCAAACCAAACTGTATCCTTCTCAGTTATGATCTTGTTTAAAGAAATGAAATGTATTGTATAAACACCTTGCAAAATACTATAATAAACTGCTAACTAATTAAAGCAAGATTCAAAAGAGCAACTCTAAAATAGACATACCATAGTATTAGGTAATGGTCACATGTACAAGGGACCAGGAAGCTTTAAACAACGTGACATTTCAGTAATGACTTTATTGCAGTTAGTGTCAGTTGAAGTACATTTACCTGACCGCTAACCTTGGATATTTGTCCTTTAAAGTATGTGTATGTAACTTAATTGATTAGGAATTGCTTAAGACAGGCTATGAGTTTTCCTGATATAGGTGGAGACATTATGTAAATGGACAGTTTGTTAGAAAATATTTAACTATGAATGCTGAAAACCTTCTTCCTACAGCAAAAGAAATGCTGAGGATGAACAAAGCTATGGCTTCTGCTGATGATCTCAGTGACACGGGCATGTCCTTAAATCTGAGTTTCTGTTGTAGTGTGGATATGTGGCTCAACTGGTAGCATACTTTGTACTGCTAGGAAGACGAGATGGCTGTGGGTTCCATTCCCATACCATGTAGAAAGATTTGTTTTCTAATAGCGACACTGTAATGCAGCACGGGGGTGGGATGAAACGCTCCTGAGGTTCTGTCCTTTAAAGGATATTTTAAACCAATGCCTCATTTGCCTGATCTGGTAGGAGCACAGGTGACAGTAATAAAATATCCCATAACATTTATTGAAGTCTATTATTAACCACACACACACACACACACACACACACACACACACACACACACACACACACACACACACACACACACACACACACACACACACACACACGTATATAATTAAAGATTGATATAAATATTACACACTAACTCTTTTGCAGTAGAAAAATACCCTGATGATTTTTTTTATCAAACAAACTTTTTTGTTACAAACTCTTTATTCCTTTTTATTACTCGTTTTTACCTTTTCATCTTTCTTTCATGTTAAATTCACTATAAATAAACATACATTGTCTTTCATCTTTTAGCATTGTCATTAATTTTAGTATAAAACAAATAGCTTATCCAATCTATCAATCAGTGAAGATTTCTTATCTCCTTTAATTCTTCTGAAGTTGTTTCTTTCTGCATCTCATCCATTTTCTTTACTTATTCTCCTAATATCCATCTTGTAACTGACTCAGTTTTTTAACTAAATATGTCTCAAACATATTTACATATGTCCATTATCTCAGCTTGGCAATACCTTATCTTCATTTTTCATTTTCCATTGTATCTGTTACAGCCTCTTAATAGCTGCCTTTTTTCTTAGTAAAGAAAACACTTCTTTCTTTTTATCATTTAAAATCTTATTTGCTTTATATTTCCTCCTTTTTTATTATTCCTTTCAATTACAATTCTTTCACTCCTTAAACAGTCTAAACAATGTTATTTTAAAGCAGTTTATTTACTTAGTAAACATTTGTGTCTTATTTTTTTCTCTTTATAATATATTTCACCCTTAGATATTTCTTTTTATACTTTTCTTTAAGGTTAAAACTCATCCACCACTCTGACCGTGATTTATGAAAGGGACTTCTACATTCATAGGTTCGTACTAGGCTAATGGCCCTGGAGCCTTTACAAGCCTAGCCCATAGAAGTGCCCTGGCATCGTGCCACTCGACGTTAGTTCCCAGTGCCTCTATCAAGTAAAACCACTGGAGTGATCCCTGGGGTGAACTTTCTATTTCCCATCCACTCATCAAGATTTCTCTTAAAGAGGGCCAGTGAGGTGCTCTGCTTGACATGTATGGGAAGTCTATTCCAGAGCATGGGCAGTCTCTGGGTTATGAATCTGTCCCTCCAGCATGTTCTGTTGATTGTGGCAATGAGGCTGAGGTCTCTGGAACGTGCGGTGCGGAGGGATTGGGATTTCTTTAGATGTAGCACTTCTAACAGAGCTGGGTCAGACATGGCTTTGTAAATCAAGCAGAGATCGCCTCTTAGTAGACAATATGAGACAGAGAATAGCTGGAGTTTTTTTGAGTCTGCCCATGTAGGACATGTTTAAGGCCTAGGATCCTCTTTGTGAGGTACTTTTGTGGCCTTTCCAGCTGTTGCTTGTGTCTAGTGCAGTACATGCCAAATGGAGTATTATACTTGATGATTGGCCTAATGAGGGAAGAATAGAGAAAGACAATGACCTCTTTCTTCCTGGATGAA
Source organism: Protopterus annectens (assembly GCF_019279795.1). NCBI lineage: Eukaryota > Metazoa > Chordata > Ceratodontiformes > Protopteridae > Protopterus > Protopterus annectens. The sequence goes on from NC_056738.1 coordinate 44,306,157, forward strand.
AAACCCTTGGTAAAGAGATCTGCCACATAGAAGGACTTTCTGACCACAGTGGCAATGTGGTGGTCGAAGGAGAGGTTGCTTTAAACCTGTGTCCCCAGATCTCTTATAACACTTTCAGTGTTCAGTGGGCTCCCATTGATGTGGTAATTAGTGGGAACTAAGTTTTTCCCAAAGGGGATGACAACACATTTTTTGGCATTAAGCTTAAGGCCATGGTTTCGACACCTGTCATTGGTCTCAGTGAGCCACAACATTTGCAATTTCTCTTTCATTTATTTTGCTCTTTGCCATCCTTCTGATAATTTGTTGATCCCTTATTTTATATTTTATTTTCACCAAATGTTTTCTAGTTTTGACCTGTATACAGAAGTTACATTTAAACACATAACTTACACCTGAATGAATCGTAATACAACTATGAATTCAGTAATGACAGTTGACTAAAGGGTGTATTAATCAAATACACAGAAGATTGACCAATAAATGGCAAACAGCTGATCCAAACATAATCATTCATATGGGTTTTAGAAGAGACAGATAAACTGACCTCCAAACTATGTAGTGTAAGAGGAAATAGCATTAAACAGACACTACAGTGTGCAGCAGGTTACACACAGAACTGATTAGCCAGCACATTGGTACAGTGCATTTTCAGGTATCTCCAGCTACTTACCCAGTAGAAGGCAGCAGAGTGTAAGAAATGTGTAGACAGTGCATCAAATAATTTAAATAGAGCACAATGTATGCAATGAAAACCATGGTATGATGGAATGTCAGAGCTACTGCAACAGATCTATAGTATATAGCTGTTAGCAGATAGTAAGGGGAAAAGAAACATGGGTGTTTGGGTGGTTTTGCCATCAAAAATTGGAATGCACAATTTTAGTCACCTAAATCCAAAATGAATCCCCAAACCCGATGCACATGTGGATGACACTGTCAGAATTACATTGGGAACAAACTGTTGAAGTTACCGCAGACTGCCCTATAACACACACCCATTTAGAATACACATCTTACAGCTTTGTATGATCATCAGCCCTGATTGTGAAGACTCTCATCAGAAGGAGATATATAGGCCATTTTTTTCCATCAGAAGGTTTGAATCAAGACACCCAGAAAGCAAGGAAAGCAGTAGAAATGCCTCCTTTGGGAAACAAACCAGATGTTTTTTCTGGAATGAAGCAGCAGATTCCTTGGAAGTTAATTCCAAATATGTCATGTATGCATTTGATTGCTATTAAGGAAATGACTGAAACATGATGTGAAGGATAGTAGATTACAAACCAGGAAAATGTTGTAAGAATAGTTGAACAATAAGTGACTGAAGCACCCACACATAAAGCACATAAAATAAATAATAAGTGACTGAAGCACCCACACATAAAGCACATAAAATAAATAATAAATAATAAATAATAAGTAACTGAAGCACCCACACCAAATTATTTTTATGTAAATAAGTCAATTGCATTTCAAACAGATCTTAGCAAGCATGTTGCTGGTGCAGTGTTGGTCATGGATGTAAGAGCTTTTACAGAGTGCCAGAAATAGCATGTACTGATAGAAAAGGAGATTGTTGCCATAGCGTATGGCTATAAAAAGCTTCACAATATAGTTATGGGGAACAAAAATTTGCTGGTTAAATCATATCTTAAGTCATTACAAAGTATCTTTAAGAAGTTTTATTTTAAAACTGCTGAGAATTTTGTTGAGATTATATAACTATGATTTAGTTCTGAAGTATGTCAGGAAAAGGGATTTATGCAGCAGATATGACAAATTATTCATACTTGCCAGAGAACAAAATAGTTGTCTGGAGATGAACTAGAAGGAAACTGAATAATTCCAGAGCTGCCTACTTCTGCGATCTTTCTTAAGAGTTTCAGAAGTTTATTTAGAATGATAAGGAGACACTAAAGAAGAAGATAAAAGAAGATGGAATGAATGCAATGATGTGAGGAAAGAAATATAGACATTGGTTGCCTGCAGGACTTGATACTCAGGGCTGACAGCTTGATTGTGTGTAATAAGTCAAGGAAAGAAGTGTTATCAAGAATGTATGAGCCACACTTGGGAACTATGAGAAGTTTAAAGAAAGAGTCTGTGATATGTTTTGTTGTTGTCTTTTGGCTTTTCCAGGTTAGGGGTCGCTACAGCGGAAATGCAGTCCACTAATGATTGGCAGTAGATTTTCATGAACGCCAAGGTGCCAGCTCAACGTTCACCCTTCAATGAAGGCACACCCATTTACGCATGTCTTTCGAATGCCCACCCAACTGAGGGGAGGACATGCAGACTCCACACAGAAGGCACTCCCCACACTCCAGCCAAGAATCGAATGGGAGAACCTCTTGCTGTGAGGCAACAATGCTACCGCTACACCACTGAGGAAGTAACAGTCCATGACATGTTTTACTGACTAAAAATGCCAGTACAGCTACTGTAACAAGTTCAAAGCTGTACAGTGTACATTGTTTATCATAACAATAATCCACATAAAGTTGTTGTTGTCTTTCGTCTTTTCCCGGTTAGGGGTTGCCACAGCGGAACTCCAGTCTGCTAATGATTGGCAGTAGATTTTTCACAAACACCAAGGTACCAGCTCGATGTTCAACCTTCAATGAAAGCACGCCCATTTACGCATGTCTTTCGAACGCCCACCTAACCGCGGGGAGGGCATGCAGTCACCACACAGAAGGCACTCCCTGCACTCCAGCCAAGAGTCGAATGGGAGAACCTCTTGCTGTGAGGCAACAATGCTACTGCTGCACCACCGTGGAAGTAACAATAATCCACATAAAGTAATAACTCCTTATTTGGTTCCAAGAAAATCAAGGAGCAGAGTAGAAGCAGGTTTGTTTAATTTTAAATTCTATGCATACTTGATACCTGTACACTGTTACTGAAAGTTTCCTGTGGTCATTAACTTAACAGTTATGATTAAGTTCCACAAAGCCATGTATTCAGGATGTAGTTATATATGATAATTGTCCGCAATATGCAAGCATTGAATTTAAATGATTGTTGGAGTACTGAAAATTTAAAAATATATCCTCTAGTCATAACCTTCTGCAGCTATATGGCCAAGTTGGGAAGACTATACAGGCTGGAAAAAGGAAACTTACAAAGAAATCACAAAACAGTGTCTATTATGTAGATGTCCACTTAGTCGTAAGTCATAGAATTACTCCCTTTGCAATGCATAAGTCTTTGAATAGATGAAGTATTGGTTGTTTATACTCTATAATAATGAGTAGAATTTCTGTATCTTTTAACATATTATAGCCTAAAAACAACATATTCAAGAGAGACTGAAAAAAAAATTCTAGACAAAAAATGTACTATGATTAAATGTCAGGAAGTCTGCCTTTTTGAAAGTGATGGACAGAGTGACAATAGAGCAAGGTTCCATAGAGGAGAGAAACAACCAGAAAGAGTGACTGTAAAGGAATGTATAAGCAAGCCAAGCAGACACAGAATGAAAAGCTGCTGAGAGGAAATCAGATTTTTTATTTTAAAATTAATGTTTCAGTATAACTGCTGAATATACTGATTGGACTAGTGATGTTTCCATCAAAGATGTAGCCAGAGAAATGGCCAGGCAGATATCTACAGAAGTATCCCCAAAGGCATTTCCATCACACTGTGAATAGAAACTATTTGATTATATGAACCCAGCACACCCTGACAGACTGATAATATGTTACCTGAAACAGTTCCTACATTATCAGCATCAGAAGTATGGACCACACATTTTTCTCAAATAGTCTTAGCTTAAATTATTGCTCAAAAAGCCCTATAGATACTCTAAAAGGCAGAAAAGTAGAGACCACACCAATTTATATCAGAACATGTTGCTACTGTAATAAGAATGTATTTTATTTTGACTTTGTTTCTGAAGAAAATGTGTTTGCTAATAGGAGTAACATAAATTAAAAAATCATCTCATACTGAAGCAATGCTTGAATGCAGAGTTGTTCTGTGATAAAACAATATCTATGCAGCTAATATAATTTTCTTCATGAGTGGGAAACAGTAGCTTTTGAAAAGAGGAATGGAGTGCATGCATATAAAACAAATCGGCACCTTAACCCTCTGTCAGCTCTTTAATATGCATCATGTGGCTTGTCTCTATTTATATTGTACAGTATGAAAACAAATACTAATGAAAAATTATCTGCATGCATTCTGCATACATCATGTTTAATAATGATGTCAGAAAAGCATACTTCTCAGCTACTATGAGTTAAGCAAAACGCTGACTTTTGCACTCAGATTTAGCTGTGTACCTCCAAGAATTATTTATTTATTTTCTTCATAAAGACAGGCAGTTTAAGTGTATACACATTATTAAATAAGTGAATTAAGCAAATGAAAAAAATTCCTTATTACTAACTTCAGAAAATATGAAGGCAACTAGCAGTGTCTCCCAGGGCTTACTGTTGGGACTCTTCCTTTTCAGCAGTTAAGTTTTCTGATCTCCATACCGGGAACCATCACCTCTAGCTAACCAAGTTTGCATATAACCATTAACTGGGAGTTGTTGTTAAGTCCTCCTCTAATACTAAAACCTTTATCATAGATACCTGAGGTACTAAAAATGTACTTAAATAAAAAAGTACAATATTATCAAATTTGGTAGACACCCACACCATACAATATAGACAATACTTTACTACAAAATGAAAATGTAGTTAAGGACTTTGAAACATGGGTTGATAATTCTGTCTATACACACTGAGCAGAGTGGATAAGATTTGTTGACCACAGCTGTTAGCTGAGATATATAAGTATCCTGTTTTTTTTTATTATTTATACAGATTATTGTTTTTAACAATTTATATATAGCACTTTTATTGTCTGCTTTTTAGTCTTCGAGTGTATTTTATTGCTATTAACTAATCTGCACAAGTAACTAGTTTGTCTGCAGTTAAAAGCATTCTGTATCTTTACAAATCTTTATCTGTTTGTCCCTACCCTCCCGCCCAGTTGGTGTGTTGCTCTTATACTTGGTGGCTTTGCAGTTGCCCGTCTCTACTGTAAATCTGATCTGTGACACTCCTCCCAGTCTAGTGTAATTAGTTCATTCTATCTAGTACAGAGAGAACATTTGATAACTGAACCTCCTTGTGTTCTGACTGTGCTTCTCAAACATTTCTGGAAATATAGAGTATATTTCAGAGCATTTATTATAACTGTAATTGCCTTAATATTGCTACAACTCAAGTGCTCTAGGTTGCACTGCATCTGAAGTGTTTGTGTGTTTTAGCTGCTTTTCTGTATATATAGACTTCTCTGTTTCTTTAACTAAATAAGCTCTGCAAAGTTGTTTTATTGCATTCCTGCCTGTATTTCTGAGTTTTTTGCACTTTTAAAGTTTGTGTTTGCTTAGTTTAACTGGTAGGCTACACACTCAAGTGTGCTAGCCGAATTAAAGCATTTACTGTGTTTCTGTGCCTAATTTCTGCTACTTTGTAAAAAAAAAAAAAAAAAATCCTTGTTTCCCGCCTTTACTGAACTAGAATAGTCCAGTCTTCAGGTATTGCTGATCTCTGGGCTGTGTCATAGTTCCTGTGTTGCCCATGTCCTTATTTGGATAGGAGGAAGCTTCTTTGTTCACCAGTGAGAGTGGGGAGCTCTGAGCAGCCTATCTGTCCCTTGAGGAGTGGTTCCAGCCCAGTGACCTGTAGCTTATTGGCCGTTTTGGGCTATTTCCTATCTCTTTCTAACCCCCTGCTTTAAAGCCAGCTTTAGCACGCTCTTGCGCTTGTAATTTAAAGTTTGTCCTGTTTGTAGCATTTACCTGTTGAGGCTACACACTCAAGTGCGCTAGCTTGTGTTACATATTTATTGCATTTTTCTGCTGTTTGTTGCAAAAAAGAAAAAAAAAATTATCCTTGTTTCCCATCTTTCCTGACCTAGAGTAGTCCAAATACAGGCTTTGCTGTATTCTGGACTTTTGGAAAGTTCCTGTGTTGCCCATTTCCTTTCTTGGATAAAGGGAGGCTTCTTTGTTCACCAGTGGCAGTGGGGAGCTTAGAGCATTCTATCTATCCCTGGAGGACTATTCCCAGCACAAGAATCTGGTAGTCTATTGGCTGTTTTGGGCCAATTTCTAGCTCTTTCAGGTCCCCCTGTATAAAATCCGCTTTGGTGCGGTTTGTGTGCTTGTTCCTACTCAGCCAAGCTCCTCGTGGTCCTGCAGAGTGGTGCTAGCAGCAGAGAAGCTAAAAGAGCGACTGCTAACCTGATAAAAGTGTTTTTTTTCCTGCTACTACTGGGGCGACTGTCCGATCTAGCTAAACTGCAAGTATTTCTGCTTCTTGAACTGTTTTAAACTGTTTAAAGTTGTTTTTGCACCTGCACTTTTAAAGTTTGTCCTGTTTGTTGCTTTTACCTGTTGAGGCTACACACTCAAGTGAGCTAGCCTGTGTTACATATTTATTGCATTTTCCTGCTGTTTGTTGCAAAAAAGAAAAAAAAATTCCTTGTTTCCTGTCTTTCCTGACCTAGAGTAGTCCAAATACAGGCTTTGCTGTATTCTGGACTTTTGGAAAGTTCCTGTGTTGCCTATTTCCTTTCTTGGATAAAGGGAGGCTTCTTTGCTCACCAGTGGTAGTGGGGAGCTTGGAGCAGACTATCTATCCCTGGAGGAGTGTTCCCAGCACAAGAATCTGGTAGTCTATTGGCCGTTTTGGGCCAATTTCTAGCTCTTTCAAGTCCCACTGTATAAAACCCGCTTTAGCGCAGCTTTGCACGATTTTGCACATAGCGCAGCATCGGGCAGCGCCGCTTAATTGGGTTTAAACCATTCTCGGCTACACAAAGTCTGCTCTTCACTTTTTCCCTTAGAACTGATCTAGTTCTCATAATAAACACCCTATTCCCACTCTAAAGCCTGGTACTTGCTCACTAAAGCAAGTATATAAGGCAGCACTAAAAATTAAAAGCACTACATCCTCACAAACTCCCCTTGAGTACTTTGTTCCCCATTGGCCCTTTTTTTCAGTTATAAAGGAATTCCCAATACTATTCTAGCATGTCCAAAGGTCAGTTGTCAATCTCCTCTCCGGTCCAGCTGGTGAATCTGGGAATCTTGAGGCAATGTTACAACTGCCTCATGTACACAGACAACCCTCTCCTCCTCCCAACAAATTCCAACACATGTGAGAGATGCAACCATATACCCATACTGGAGGCTAAGCTCTCTCAACTCAGTACTGGCGTAACCAGTCAGGAGGAGAAGGAAATCACACTCACTACAATTCCAGTCTCACATAGACCTACCACGACAGCAAACCAAACACATAAACACAAAAAACATACTCAGAGGCTCTAAATAAAAATCTACCTAAGCAGCAGAGACCTCCAAAGCAGACACCCAAGCAACCGCTACCCCAAAACAAAACACGTGCAAGACATAACTTACAAAGCCAGTATGCCAAACAATCACAGCTCTTAAGGCTAAACAACACACCTGATACACTTGTAATAGGTGACTCTATCGTCAGGCACACTGACGTCCGCTCACCAGGCTGAACAAGGAGAAGGTCATGGTGAGCTGCCTGTCAGGCACTAGGATCAGCCACATAACACAAGCACTCAGGTCAATCCAAGGCAAGTACAAATATGACTCAGTCATTGTCCATGCTGCTGTGAATGACCTGAGATGTACCTCCCTGGACTGCATGAAAAGAGACATAGAGGAGCTCTCTGAGCATGTAGCCCAGGCTGGTATGACCTTGACCTTGAGTAGCATCTTACCCTCACCAAGAATGATACCACAATATGAAGACAAGATGATCAATTTCAACAATTGGCTTAAGTATTGGTGTCATTCAAAGGGGATCCGATGCCTGTCTGCCTGGGATGACATGCTCGACAAGCCACGATGCTTCGCTTGCACCTGTCACCCCTGGGCTTTCGGATATTGGCAAAGGCTCTTGCTACCCCCGTAGTGCCTTTTTTAGGCAAGGCTCAAAAGACAAACCCACCTCCATAGGTATCACAAGGGATAAGAAACTAGGAGTAATGCTACTCAACGCCAGAAGTCTAAACCTCAAGATGCATGCACTTGAAACTCTCCTTAGCATGGAGAACATCAATATATGTGCAGTAACAGAAACCTGGTTCAAGGCTCCCGAGAGCTCCCCAGCACTACCAGGTTATACCTCATACCATGTTTTTTGGCCCCAAAACTTGGACCGAACCACAAAAGGAGGGGGAGTATCAATATTCGTCAAAGATACCCACACCTCCAGGTTGGTGGCACAGCACGAAGCATCAGAGACTATCCATGAGCAACTAACAGTGGGTAAAACTGCCTTCCAGTTTATAGCCTGCTACAGACCACCCTCCCAAACCCAGGAACCCCACTCGGCCTTCCTGAGAACACTGGAAAATATGAAGGTCTCTCCAAATACCATTATATTGGGTGACTTCAACTACCCTAACATAGACTGGGAGCATTACTCTAGCTCCAACACCCTAGCCCGAAGGTTCCTAGAATTTATAAACTCAAATGCTATGGAACAACTTGTTGCCACTCCCACAAGAGGGGAAAACATACTGGACCTGATCATTACCAACATGGGGACTCTATGCTCCAGACCAGAAGTGTATCCCTCACTGGTAAGATCAGACCATAAACTAATCTCACTAGATATTCACATCCCGACCCCAGCCCCTGCCCAGAAAACCACAGTGAAAAACTTCTCTAAAGCAAATTTCACACTCCTCAAAACCTAGGTGGAATCCTTCAAAGCCCCCGGGCCTGTGGAAAATACGGCCCAGACCGCAGAATCCTTTATAAACGCATTCTATGAACACCTTCAGGAATGCATGGATCATGCAATCCCAAATAAAACCAAGACCCAATCCTCCAAAGTTAGGCGTCCTGTCTGGTGGACCCCAGCCATAAACAAACTAAACAATAGAAGGAGGAAGCTACTACATGATAGAGCAAAATCCCAAAAAGGGAAGGCATCTCTGATCAGTATTAGCAAAAAACTACGGGCACTTATAAAATCGTCTAAGGCCAGCTTCGAGAGAAAAATTGCACAGGACACTAAGGATAATCACAAGGCTTTCTTTAGTTATGTTAGGAACCTGAGTGGGAATTCCCAGATATGCTCAGAATTAGTCCAAAATGACAAAAAATACACCGAGCCCACAGACATTGCCAACATCCTAGCTGACAGGTTCAGCGCAAACCCCCCCCCCTTCCCCACCAAAAGGGCAAATATCTATCCCAGCAGAGTGCTGCCCCCCTGACATCTCAGATGCTCAGGTAAGAGCCGCCCTCTCCAAAGCAAAAAGCACAGCATCAATGGGACCAGATGGTGTCCCGGGCTGCGTCCTACATGAACTCCAAGAAGAACTAAACCCAAACATAAAACTACTGTTCAATCTCAGCCTTACTACAGGATATGTACCCAAAGAGTGGTGTACAGCAACAGTGGTCCCTCTCCACAAAGGTGGTGCCTCAACGGATCCTGGAAACTATTGCCCCATAAGCCTGACTAGCTTCGTCTGCAAAGCTATGGAAAGGATCATCATGGACCTCATAAATAAAGATATTGGGGACCTACAGACACTGGATCTTACCCAGTTCGGCTTTGTTAAGGGCAGATCCTGCCTCTTAAACTTGGTTGATTTCTTTGAAACAGTCACCACGGCCATTGACGAGGGGAAGGTGGTCCAAACAGCCTACCTGGACCTTGCAAAAGCCTTCGATACAATACCCCACTTGGGCATTATAGATAAGCTCACCAGCTTAAATATAAACCCCTATGTCACTAGATGGGTTGCAAACTGGCTCAAGGACAGAACCCACATGGTTAGAATTGCTGGAGCCATGTCAGACTCCAAACCAGTTACAAGTGGCATCCCACAAGGCTCAGTCCTGGGACCTCTCTTGTTCGGTAAAACCTGCTTTAGCAGCTTTGCACGATTTTGCACATAGCGCAGCATCGGCAGCCTCTTAATTGGGTTTAAACCATTCTCGGCTACACAAAGTCTGCTCTTCACTTTTTCCCTTAGAACTGATCTAGTTCTCATAATAAACACCCTATTCCCACTCTAAAGCCTGGTACTTGCTCACTAAAGCAAGTATATAAGGCAGCACTAAAAATTAAAAGCACTACATCCTCACAAACTCCCCTTGAGTACTTTGTTCCCCATTGGCCCTTTTTTTCAGTTATAAAGGAATTCCCAATACTATTCTAGCATGTCCAAAGGTCAGTTGTCAATCTCCTCTCCGGTCCAGCTGGTGAATCTGGGAATCTTGAGGCAATGTTACAACTGCCTCATGTACACAGACAACCCTCTCCTCCTCCCAACAAATTCCAACACATGTGAGAGATGCAACCATATACCCATACTGGAGGCTAAGCTCTCTCAACTCAGTACTGGCGTAACCAGTCAGGAGGAGAAGGAAATCACACTCACTACAATTCCAGTCTCACATAGACCTACCACGACAGCAAACCAAACACATAAACACAAAAAACATACTCAGAGGCTCTAAATAAAAATCTACCTAAGCAGCAGAGACCTCCAAAGCAGACACCCAAGCAACCGCTACCCCAAAACAAAACACGTGCAAGACATAACTTACAAAGCCAGTATGCCGAACAATCACAGCTCTTAAGGCTAAACAACACACCTGATACACTTGTAATAGGCGACTCTATCGTCAGGCACACTGACGTCCCGCTCACCAGGCTGAACAAGGAGAAGGTCATGGTGAGCTGCCTGTCAGGCACTAGGATCAGCCACATAACACAAGCACTCAGGTCACTCCAAGGCAAGTACAAATATGACTCAGTCATTGTCCATGCTGCTGTGAATGACCTGAGATGTACCTCCCTGGACTGCATGAAAAGAGACATAGAGGAGCTCTCTGAGCATGTAGCCCAGGCTGGTATGACCTTGACCTTGAGTAGCATCTTACCCTCACCAAGAATGATACCACAATATGAAGACAAGATGATCAATTTCAACAATTGGCTTAAGTATTGGTGTCATTCAAAGGGGATCCGATGCCTGTCTGCCTGGGATGACATGCTCGACAAGCCACGATGCTTCGCTTGCACCTGTCACCCCTGGGCTTTCGGATATTGGCAAAGGCTCTTGCTACCCCCGTAGTGCCTTTTTTAGGCAAGGCTCAAAAGACAAACCCACCTCCATAGGTATCACAAGGGATAAGAAACTAGGAGTAATGCTACTCAACGCCAGAAGTCTAAACCTCAAGATGCATGCACTTGAAACTCTCCTTAGCATGGAGAACATCAATATATGTGCAGTAACAGAAACCTGGTTCAAGGCTCCCGAGAGCTCCCCAGCACTACCAGGTTATACCTCATACCATGTTTTTTGGCCCCAAAACTTGGACCGAACCACAAAAGGAGGGGAGTATCAATATTCCAAAGATACCCACACCTCCAGGTTGGTGGCACAGCACGAAGCATCAGAGACTATCCATGAGCAACTAACAGTGGGTAAAACTGCCTTCCAGTTTATAGCCTGCTACAGACCACCCTCCCAAACCCAGGAACCCCACTCGGCCTTCCTGAGAACACTGGAAAATATGAAGGTCTCTCCAAATACCATTATATTGGGTGACTTCAACTACCCTAACATAGACTGGGAGCATTACTCTAGCTCCAACACCCTAGCCGAAGGTTCCTAGAATTTATAAACTCAAATGCTATGGAACAACTTGTTGCCACTCCCACAAGAGGGGAAAACATACTGGACCTGATCATCACCAACATGGGGACTCTATGCTCCAGGCCAGAAGTGTATCCCTCACTGGTAAGATCAGACCATAAACTAATCTCACTAGATATTCACATCCCGACCCCAGCCCCTGCCCAGAAAACCACAGTGAAAACTTCTCTAAAGCAAATTTCACACTCCTCAAAACCTAGGTGGAATCCTTCAAAGCCCCCGGCCTGTGGAAAATACGCCCAGACCGCAGAATCCTTTATAAAGGATTCTATGAACACCTTCAGGAATGCATGGATCATGCAATTACAAATAAAACCAAGACCCAATCCTCCAAAGTTAGGCGTCCTGTCTGGTGGACCCCAGCCATAAACAAACTAAACAATAGAAGGAGGAAGCTACTACATGATAGAGCAAAATCCCAAAAAGGGAAGGCGTCTCTGATCAGTATTAGCAAAACTACGGGCACTTATAAAATCGCCTAAGGCCAGCTTCGAGAGAAAAATTGCACAGGACACTAAGGATAATCACAAGGCTTTCTTTAGTTATGTTAGGAACCTGAGTGGGAATTCCCAGATATGCTCAGAATTAGTCCAAAATGACAAAAAATACACCGAGCCCACAGACATTGCCAACATCCTAGCTGACAGGTTCAGCAAACCCCCTTCCCCACCAAAAGGGCAAATATCTATCCCAGCAGAGTGCTGCCCCCCTGACATCTCAGATGCTCAGGTAAGAGCCGCCCTCTCCAAAGCAAAAAGCACAGCATCAATGGGACCAGATGGTGTCCCGGCTGCGCCCTACATGAACTCCAAGAAGAACTAAACCCAAACATAAAACTACTGTTCAATCTCAGCCTTACTACAGGATATGTACCCAAAGAGTGGTGTACAGCAACAGTGGTCCCTCTCCACAAAGGTGGTGCCTCAACGGATCCTGGAAACTATTGCCCCATAAGCCTGACTTGCTTCGTCTGCAAAGCTATGGAAAGGATCATCATGGACCTCATAAATAAAGATATTGGGGACCTACAGACACTGGATCTTACCCAGTTCGGCTTTGTTAAGGGCAGATCCTGCCTCTTAAACTTGGTTGATTTCTTTGAAACAGTCACCAAGGCCATTGACGAGGGGAAGGTGGTCCACACAGCCTACCTGGACCTTGCAAAAGCCTTCGATACAATACCCCACTTGGGCATTATAGATAAGCTCACCAGCTTAAATATAAACCCCTATGTCACTAGATGGGTTGCAAACTGGCTCAAGGACAGAACCCACATGGTTAGAATTGCTGGAGCCATGTCAGACTCCAAACCAGTTACAAGTGGCATCCCACAAGGCTCAGTCCTGGGACCTCTCTTGTTCGGTATATATTTCTTGGAGGTACAGGCTAACACGGAAGGACTGTGGCTGACCAAGTTCGCAGATGATTGCAAACTGGGCACCATAATCGACTCTCCAGCCGACACAAGCATCCTACAAAAGGACCTCATAGAAACAGACAACTGGTGCCAGAGCCATGGCCTCAAGCTAAATGCCAAAAAGTGTATAGTCATCCCCTTTGGCAAAAACAAAGTGCCCACAAATTACCACATAGGTGGTAATCCATTAAGTCTGGAAGAAGTAATTAGGGACCTGGGGACCCAAGTTGATAGCAATCTCTCATTTGACAACCACGTGGCAAAAGTGGTTAGAAAAACATTTTATATAGCCCACCTAATCATGAAGGGATTCACATCTAGATCAGGGGAGGTCATCGTGCCTCTTTACTCATCCCTCATCAGGCCCATAATTGAGTACAATGCCCCTTTTGGGATGTACCTTACCAGACACCTGCAGCAACTGGAAAGACCCCAAAAGTACCTCACCAAGAGGATCAAAGGGCTCAAACAGATGCCATATGCTGCCCGGTTAAAGAAACTCCAGCTCTACTCAGTGGCATACCGCCTGCTCAGTGCCTGATGTATAAGGCCATGTCCAACCCGGAATTAATGGACATGCTGCACCTCAGAAAATCCAAATCCCATCGAGCTACATGCTCAAGAGACTTAAACCTCAGCACTGAAATAAATAGGACATGCTGGAGGGACAGATTCATAACCCAGAGGCTCCCTTCACTCTGGAATAAAATCCCAGTCCAGGTTAGGCAGAGTCCCTCATTGACTCTCTTCAAGAGGTATCTTGATGAGTGGATGGGAGATAGTAGGTTTACCCCAGGTATCACTTCTGTGTCACTGTTAGACAGAAGCACAGTATACTAACCTCGAAAAAGGGCATAGCAAAATTCATTTAAAATGGGTGGTGAAAGCCAAACACACTCTGGCTAGGCTTATAAATGCCCAAGGGCAGATAGCCTACTATGAACCTATGTCTATGTAACGACAGTAGTCAGAAAATCCTTCTACTCAGTGCAGATAAAATGCTAAGAGAATGTCATCCAGATCTAAAGAGGTCATTGCCCCCTTATATTCAGCACTGATTAGGCCAATCATTGAGTACAAAGCTGTCTTCAGAATGTAAATTACAAGACATACTAATCAACTAGAGAGCCCTCATAGGTTCATAATTAAGATGATCACAGGCTTAAAGACCCTGATCTACCAGGAAGGGCTGAAAAGTACTGCTCCTCTATTCAGCATCATACAGACTCTACAGGGGACATCCATGTCCTGCCTTTCATGCCATTAGAGGCCCTGTTGTCCTGGGTCTCCTGTATCTCCACAAGTGTAATAGCTCCATAAATACCAGAATCAAAGTCTTCAATTGTTACCTGCAGGTAAATAAAATGTGATTGAGAGATGGATCCATCACAAGCACCGTCCTCACCTCTGGAACAGACATTCACTGCAGGATATGCAGTTTGATACATTATCATTCTTCAAATATAACTGGGATGATACACACATATTTACCAGAATATTCACTGGCCTAGACCAACTGGAGGAAGGGGTATAGCTACAGAGTGGGTACTAGCAAGGTATAAATGGTTCCCAGACCCAATTAGCTTCAAGTTCTCAGGAATCCTTTGAAAAAAGTATACATGGTACAATATCAGAAAACCTTCTGTTAAAAACTAAGAAAGGTCTCCTCTTTTACACCCTCTCCTTAGATTTTTAAAGGTCTTTGCTATGATTTTAATGTTTAAAGGTTGAGAGTTGTGCAGCCCATAAAGTTTACAAGAAAGTCTTGGAAAGAATCTCCCTGAACTCGTAACAAAGACGCAGTCTGCCTTCTCAAACACTGAGGCCTGGATGCACCAAAATCATCTCTCCTTAAATGCAAACAAATCCAAAATACTAATCTTTCTACCATCAAAATCATTCCCTTTTGACAAAACTTCTTTCAAAATGGTAAGCCAAAACAACTCACCTATTGAAATCATCCCCCATGATAAATTGCTTGATGTCACAATAGATGAGCAACTGAAATTCGACAACCATATTCTCCAAAACATAAAAAAAAACATCAAAAACTAGGGATGCTATATAGGAACAATCGCTTCCTATCTCCCCATACTAGACATACCCTCACATCCACTTTCCTCCTGCCCTCTCTAATGTACGGTGGACCTCTTCTAACCAATCTATCTGCATCCATAACTTCCAAATTAGAAATTTGCTATAACAAAATTTCCAAATTTGCCATTAATTCTAAAAACTTCTCACATCATTGCCTTACCCTACACTCTCTACATTGGCTAGAACTTCCAAACCATCTGAATTACCTCCAGGTCATAACAGCTCATAGATTAATCTTTAACCCTTCTAAATGACCTGCCCTTACAAACATCCTTCTCCCTTATACCCCTAACAGAACTCTTAAGTCAACCCAACAAAACTTAATCACTGTTTCTAAACCTAACCATCCAGCAGGACAACTCCTCTCTTTCTCCTTAGCCAAAAAATGGAGCTATCTCCTTCCCCCCCTAAGATCTTTGCTGAACATAGAAAACTTCAAAACCCAACTTCACTCCTTTCTACTTTCTAATCTTAAATGTACTTGCATCCTACCAACCTAAGTCATCCCTCCTTTAAATTCTTCTACTTCTAAGCTCATTTTCCACTCTCTTATAATAACTTTCTTTAAAAATCACTAACTACTTCCTAGATTGCTACTGTTAGTTCTTATAACAAGGTCATTCAGATATAATATTGTCTAGAATCTAACAATGACAATTACCTTTCTCGGAACAATTTTGTAAATACTATTCTTTGATATGTAAATATTAGTAATTGTACTTCTTATCTACTGTATATATTCTGTTTATACTCTGTTTATATTTTGCTGTTTTTTATTTTGTAATGTTTGCTATAGTTGGAACTTTTCTCCATGGGCCTCCACTGAAAATGGGCTCCTTGAGCCCAGTGGACTTCTCCAGTCATCAAACTGGAAATAAATAAATAAATAAATAAATAAATAAATATATTTATTAATGTAAGAACTCAGTAACTCATTGCCACCTTTACAAATAAAACACATTTTGGCAGTTCTCAAACTATCATTAAGCAATCTCAGTCACATTCGCTTATGAACCAACTCATTCTTACCCCCACCAAGGGTAACAACATCCTTGACCTGGTCATTACTAACATGGGCAACCATTGCTTTACACCAATAATCAACTCCTCACTGGTCAGATCTGACCACAAGCTAACCACCATGGATATCCACATTTCACCCTCACCCCCGTAAAGGAAACCACCATGAAAAACTTCTTCAAAGCTAACTTTGGGCTTCTGAAAACAGAGGTGGCCAACTTCACGATGCCTATGCAAATGGAAAATAGGTGCATGACTGCTGAACACATACACAAGTGCATAGAATGGACCATATCAAAAAGAACCAAGATGCTCTCTTCCAAAAAAAAGGAAGCCAATCTGGTGGTCCCCTGCAATAAACAAACTCTACCAGAGAAGGAAGAAACTGATGCAGAGAAAGGTGAAGTCCCAGGACTGGAAAAACTCCCTTGTTAGCCTCAGCAAAAAACTGAGATCCCTCATCAAATCCTCTAAAGTTAGCTACAAAAAAAATTGCAGCTGATACTAAAGACAACCACAAGGCATTTTATAGTTATGTCGAGAACCTACATGGCAATACTCAGATCTGCTCTGAGCTACAGCACAATGGCAACACATATACTAAGCCAAATGATATTGCCAATATACTGGCCGATAGGTTCAGTGTGAACTTTACCCCCCCTTCACCCCCTAAAGGGCCTATCACAATACCAGAAGATTGCCAAGTTCCTAATATCACTGCTGCACAAGTTAAAAACCGCACTGTCCAAAGCCAAGAATACAGCTTCCATGGGACCTGACAATATCCCTGGCCATGTTCTACATGAATTACAAAGTGAAATGGCACCACATCTGACTGTCCTGTTCAGTCACAACCTCACTTCAGGCTTTGTTCCTACTGAATGGTGGACTGCTATGGTCATTCCACTCCACAAAGGGGGAGCGACTACAGACTCTTGGAACTACTGCCCCATTAGCCTGACTAGTCTGATATGTAAGGCTATGGAGCGGATCATCATGGAGCCTATAAATAGGGACATAGGGAATCTCCAAACTCTGGACCCCAAACAGTTTGGATTTGTGAAAGCTAGATCATGCCTGCTCAACCTGATAGGCTTCTTCGAGTCTGTCACTAGTGCTGTGGACAAAGGCAGGGTAGTTCACACAGCCTACCTCAATCTTGCCAAGGCCTTCGACACCATCCCTCACTCAGGAATCATAAATAGACTCACTAAACTAGGCATAAACCCCTATGTCACAAAGTGATTCACAAACTGGCTCACTGATAGAACCCACACTGTGAAAATAGCGGATTCCAATTTGATTACTGACCAGTTACAAGTGCAGTCCCACAAGGATCAGTCCTGGGTCCTCTCCTGTTTGGCATCTACCTTTCTGAAGTTCAAGCCAATATAAAGGGACTTTGGCTGACCATGTTCGCAGATGATTGCAAACTGGGAGCCGTTATTGACGCTCCCACTGATGTAGGCATTCTTTAAAAAGGCCTCACTGTGACCAATTACTGGTGCCAGAACCATGACCTTAAGCTCAATGTCAAAAAATGCATGGTCATTCCCTTTGGGAAAAACTCAGTGCCCATGACCTACCACATTGACAGTAGTCCACTAAACACCAAAGGTGTAATAACAGATCTGGGGACGCAAGTTGACAGCAACCTCTCCTTTGACAACCACATTGCTACTTTGGTCAGAAAGTCATTCTATGTAGCACATCTCATTACAAAGGGTTTTCATCCAAGAAGAAAGAGGTCATAGTCCCTCTCTACTCATCCCTCATAGACCTATTATAGAATACAATGCCCCATTTGGCTTGTACCTCACTAGTCACCTACAACAACTGGAAAGTCCACAAAAATACCTCACTAAGAGGATCCTGAGCCTTAAACACATGCCCTATATGGACAGACTCAAAAAGCTCCAGCTATACTCTGTCTCATATTACCTACGTAGAGGCGATCTCTGCTTGACCTACAAAGCCATGTCTGACCCAGAGCTGTTAGATATGCTACATCTGAAGAAATCCCAATCCCTCTCTGCCACACGCTCCAGGGACCTCAACCTCATTACCACAATAAACAGAACATGCTGGAGGGACAGGTTCCTAACCCAGAGATTACCCATGCTTTGGAACAGACTTCCCATTCACGTCAAGCAGAGCACCTCACTATCCCTCTTCAAGAGAAATCTTGATGAGTGGATGGGCAATAGAAAACTCATCCTGGGGATCACTTCAGTGGCCTTGCTTGATAGGGGCACTGGGAACTAACATTGGGCAGCAAGGGTAGAGGGAATCTTTTTGGGCTAGGCTTACATAGGCTCCAGCGCCGATAGCCTAGTACATACCTATGAACCTGTGAACATAGATGAGGCAAGATGGTGGTAATGTTAATTGCCTAGACTGTTCTGCTCATCTGTTGTCTTTGTTGGTGTTCTTTCATTTTCCCTGTTTCAGCTGAGATATGAAATTGCACTGCAGTTGAAATTGAACTTAGTTCATTTCCTTGTTTTTTTACCTGCACCCACACCATCTAATGACAATTACATTTTTACAAAGAAGGACAAAATATTAACCGTTGACAATCTGATATTATATAGGTGGCTTCCCTTGCTTGTGCTCCAAGGATAGAAAGTTGGAAAGTTAGCTTATCAGAAAGCTAACTGATTTTGGTGTGTTGTTCACTGATGGAAAATTTTCTTGAGACTGGAGGGGGCTCAGAGGTGGTTTGACAGAGTAGGGGAGAAAGTGGTTGCTGAACTGGGTGGAGTGGGGGCAGACTGCATTGCACTGTGGGATCCCTTGATGGAGAAGGGCTATTGTTCTCTGGATTGTGTGAGTGGACGATCGAAGATGAGAGGTTGTAGTAGTAAGAGTCCAGGGGTTGTCAGGATTATCATCTGCTTGGTGATTACTGTGTGCCCAGCTGTGTTGGAGATATTGTTTTTCTTTTTGAAGGAGGCAACTAATTTGAGCTGGACAGGGGTTGTACTTAGTCTCTGTGGTGGAATTGTGGTTTACTTTAACTGTGAGAGCTGCCTTCTTTGTTGAGTTGGAAAGGAAGAGAGCTAGAAGTACTTGGTCAAGGCTAATTTACACCACAGTGAGCCCTAACTAACGCTTACACCACACTGAGCCCTAGCTAACGCTTACACCACACTGAGCCCTAGCTAACGCTTACACCACACTGAGCCCTAGCTAACGCCTACACCACACTGAGTCCTAGCTAACACTTACACCACACTGAGCCCTAGCTAACGCTTACACCACACTGAGTCCTAGCTAACGCTTACACCACACTGAGCCCTAGCTAACGCCTACACCACACTGAGTCCTAGCTAACACTTACACCACACTGAGCCCTAGCTAACGCTTACACCACACTGAGCCCTAGCTAACGCCTACACCACACTGAGTCCTAGCTAACACTTACACCACACTGAGCCCTAGCTAACGCTTACACCACACTGAGCCCTAGCTAACGCTTACACCACACTGAGTCCTAACTAACGCTTACACCACACTGAGCCCTAGCTAACACCTACACCACACTGAGTCCTAGCTAACACTTACACCACACTGAGTCCTAGCTAACACTTACACCACACTGAACCCTAGCTAACGCTTACACCACACTGAGCCCTAGCTAACGCTTACACCACACTGAGCCCTAGCTAACGCTTACACCACACTGAGTCCTAGCTAACGCTTACACCACACTGAGCCCTAGCTAACGCTTACACCACACTGAGCCCTAGCTAACGCTTACACCACACTGAGCCCTAGCTAACGCTTACACCACACTGAGCCCTAGCTAACGCTTACACCACACTGAGCCCTAGCTAACGCTTACACCACACTGAGTCCTAGCTAATGCTTACACCACACTGAGCCCTAGCTAACACTTACACCACACTGAGTCCTAACTAATGCTTACACCACACTGAGCCCTAGCTAATGCTTACACCACACTGAGTCCTAGCTAATGCTTACACCACACTGAGTCCTAGCTAACGCTTACACCACACTGAGCCCTAGCTAACGCTTACACCACACTGAGCCCTAGCTAACGCTTACACCACACTGAGCCCTAGCTAACGCTTACACCACACTGAGCCCTAGCTAACGCTTACACCACACTGAGTCCTAGCTAATGCTTACACCACACTGAGCCCTAGCTAACGCTTACACCACACTGAGTCCTAACTAATGCTTACACCACACTGAGTCCTAGCTAACGCTTACACCACACTGAGTCCTAGCTAACGCTTACACCACACTGAGTCCTAGCTAACGCTTACACCACACTGAGTCCTAGCTAACGCTAGGGCTATCTTCTTTTCCAGTTCTATTTGCTAAAGTGTTTAAAAGTATCCTTGCTTTTAATCTTTTTTTTTTTTTTTTTGCGGTGGCCTTCTTAGATTTTGAGGACAATTTTATTGAGTCTTTTGATTGAGCTGCACTTATAATTTGTTTAATTTGTTTTGCTATTTATGTTTATGTTTATTTAATACAGATGTATTGTTTTAGTAAATCTTATCAAAGATTGTTAGCTTGAAATATCTTCAGTTTTTAAATTGTTAAGTGAACCTCTGAATAACTGCTCCTAGCTATGAGATTCGAGTTAAAGATTATTTCTTATGGTTTGAGGCTGCTATACCTCCATGTTTTAGCATTTTTATGATTTTCTGTAGGTTTTAATTAGATTTATTATGTGATTGTTTTATCAAGCCTCTTTTGATTTAGCTGTGTCTATAATTTGTTTATTTAGTTTGTTCTGTATTCATGTCTGTTTTAATCTACATGGTTTATCTATAATTGAAGTTTACTACAGACAGTTAGCCTGGAACTATTTTTTTGATTTGGTATGTTGGACCTGATTTAAATCACACAATTTTTCTTTTAAATACATCCTTACCATATCTAGATTTTTGTTGTTGGCCCTATGCCCTTTTATTCTGTCTAGATTAAATACAGCTACCTTCTGTGTAGACATTGGGGTGGCCATCACAACCATCAAAACCAATAGGCAGGAAGCAGAAGTAGACACATGCTATTTCTAGGGTAGGGGTCTTGGCATAAACTTCCTGTGGGTAACTGTCAAAATTCTCATCTTATTATAGTACCTACAGTTCCTCTGAGCTGTCAAGGGCAGGTAGTGGGGACCCACTTTCCATCAACTTCTGTTAGCGTTTTATATTCTAAAGAGAGATCAATATATCTGACTTGTTGCACGACATTGACCTCACCTTTATTACCAAGACATGGCTTGATCAGAACTTTGGTCCTTATGTGGTTACATTTATCTCACCAGCAATCTCGGTTATACATTCCCTAGGAGGGGCATGATTAAAGGTGGGGTTGAAATTTGTTGTAATACTAAACTAAGACAACCATAATTGGGTAAACTAATTACATGTGTTGCAGATATCTGCAAAATAACGTGACTAAAATGACCATTTGTGCACAGGGGAATAATATGCTGATAAATACATAAAAAACTAAGCATATGAGATTTGGTAGGCATAAATTGAAGGGTGAATATTTAATACAGCACACAGTGATTGAAACTGTAGACTCATTTAAGGACCTGGGTATATGGGTAGATTCAGCTATGAGTTTTTCTAATCATATCAACCAATTGGTTAATGATAGTTATAGAACTATAGGTTGTATAAAAAGATTTATAAAGTCTAGGAAATCAAAAATAATGAAGTCATTGTTTGTTAGTTACATTAGACCCAAACTTGAGTGTGGAATAACAATATGGAAACCCTATAAGAAAACAAACGAGTAAACTGGAAAGCGTAGAACAGAAATATACCAAGGGTATCCATGGATGTGAAAATTTAAGTTATTATGAAAGACTAAGATATCTGAACTTGTACAATGTCACTTACAGATATCTAAGCGGATATCTTATTCAGTTACATAGGGCATTTAGTGACAACTACTTCTGGAAATGTTTGGGGTTATCATAAAATACTAGAGAATCATCAGCCAACCTATGTAGAAGATTCTATAGGAATGAGAAGTGTACTAATTGGTTCCCTGAACGAGTAGCTAATGCATGGAACACACTACCAAATTACATTAAAGCAAGCACTAGTTTAGCTATTTTTAAGAACAGCCAGGACATTTATTATGGGAACAAGTGTTTTGGTATATTGGCAAGCTAGAAGGGCATTAATGCCCGTGCCTGAAATATTTATATGCATTTATGTATGTATGTATAATGGACAATGGAGAGACCAATTCCTTCAAACATCTTTTGGCTGCATGAGTAAACTGTAGGTTTCTCCTCGTCTATCATCTACCAGGTAATGCGAATGTATTCTAACAAAACTTCACTGATTTCTAAGTAAGTACCAGGCCAGCTGCCCTTGCCGGCCATTTGAATTAACCTATCCCATTTAGTTAGAGATTGGCCTTACTCATCCAATGGTCGATAATTATATATTACACCTAATGAGAATAACTGGGATCATACCATAGATAATTTGAGGGAACCCATGTATGGAATAAAGCATTTAGGAGTTGCCTCTGTCCATTAGTAGTATAGGGGGCAATCCTGGGTTCTGAATCCTATCCATAGATCCAAGTTGCACTTGAACATGGACAGGATGAGCTTTGTTTTATGTGGATGGGGAGTCTGTTCCAGAGCAGCAGTATCCTCTGCAAGATACACCTGTCCTTCCAAACTGTTCTGTTGATGTTGCAGAAGAGGCTTAGATCCTTATACTGAGTATTTCTGATGCAATTTGACTTGCTGATGTGCAGTAAATCCATCAGTACTGGGTTTGAGGATGCCTTGCATAACAAACACTGGTCACCTCTTAGCAGTCTGTAGGAAACTGAGTATAGTGACAGCGCTTTGACTCAGTCCATGTAGGACATATTGCTTAGGCCTTGCATCCTTTTAGTAAGGTATCTCTGTGGGTGCTCTAATTGTATGTGTTTGGATAGATATGTGCCAAAGGGGGCATTATATTCAATGACTGGCCTAATGAGGGTGACATCCCTAGATCTAGACACAATCTCTTTGTTTATAAACTGTGCAATATAGAAGGACTTTCTTACAACAGTGGACACATTGGTCAAAAGTTAAGTCACTGCCCACATAAGTTCCTTGATGGTTTCATCTGGCAGTATAGTGAAAGAGTGAGAGAATGTTCATGCACTTTGGTTGACACTGTGGGCCCTGCTTAGGCAGCAAATACATCAGAACCACAAAAGGAGTGGGGAGTTAGGAGCGTAAAAAGTAATACTCCAGATAGCTGCACCACTGGGACAGTTCTTTACTCTGACACATGTCAGTGTGCAGAACAAATATGTCAACACAGTTGGCATAAGAGGCTGATGGTTAGCAGGCATGAATGGAAAAAAATTAAAAAAAAAAAAGATCCAGAGTAATTCAGAAAGGCATAGGACGTACTGGTGAGACAAGGGAGTAGATGTATGTATGTGTGTGTGTGTGTGTGTGTGTGTGGTGGTGGGGGGGGGGGTAGCTGCATAATGCCAACTGCAATAAATGGGTAGATACTGCAGACTAATGGTCTTCTGTGACATGAACTCCAACACCTTAGAATATTAGTACTTATTAGGAAGGACCAAGCAGTATTTCCTTCTGTGGGCATATGACTGAACAATACTTCCAGTCAGCAAAGGTGAATACTAAACTATTTACTAAATCATAACACACTTTTTAGTATAAAATATAACAAATTCCAATGAGATGTTCCTAAATGACAGCACTCTTACTACTCATTATACCATTAATATTTTAACAAGCATATTAAACATATAAAATATGGGTGCTTGGAATAACTAATTTAGTGTGCCATCTGAGAACTGAGTTAGCAGTGTTCACCTCTCATGCTGCATTCTGAAGGTTAATATCATGGCGTCTCAGCCCTTTAGTGCTGCCTGCTGTTGATGATGCCATCACACCAACACCACTGAGAATACTTCATCGGAAGTTTGTGTCATTCATCTTAAGTGGCGCTCAGTTGATACAGATTCTCTTGACACACAGATGATAAACAATGGTATGTTATTCTAAATTTTAAGAGAGAATTGCTTATTTATTTGTGGAGGTCTAAGTCACCTTTGTATATGTCAGGATATCAAGATTGTAAGGTGAGTGGGAATGAAGCTAGTTCTGTCTAAAATTACTTTTTCTGTGATTCTACAGGACATCCAAAACCATAACTAATATACAACATCAGCAGACTATATCTAACCTTACTGTCTCTCAAAATGCTTTATAACAGTACATATTTTTTATTTTCTTTTTTGCTTCTTGGTGGCATTTCCTTTTCTGCTCATTTTGAAGAAGACAGTGTTAATCATTACCAAAGACGTTAGAAATATAACACATGCAGGATTATCTGGGCAAGCAGAAAGTCCTGCAGCACTAAAAATAAACATGTTTTAATGCTTATAATGAAAAAGACAAGTTTTATGCTACACTGGGAACATTTCTGTGCAGTCTAGGACATGATTTATAGTTATATGATGTTATCAAGTCATAAATGGCTTACTCTAAAAATAAACACACAGCACTAAAACAATAATAATTTCTGTCACTGGATGCTATCACTTTTTGAACTAATATATTTAAATATACTGAATAAAAGATCCTTCTAAAACATCTCCATAAACAGTGACATGGAAGGAGATTGCTGTAATACTATACAGAATGTGAAGATGCTGCTGGAGTTTAATAATATTTTAAGTGTCTGACAAAAAGAATTTGTCCTACACCCTACTTTACTCATTATGACCATTTTTTTACCAAAAGGTCATGATAGTTTTAGTTTAAAATTAAACGGGCCCAGCCACAAGTGCAGCCGATACTACAAAACAAGGTAAAATATTCCCTGTGTTACCCTAAATACACAATATGTTAAAAGGAACAGAAAGGCACTGTTATTCTTTTTTGTCTTTCATCATAAATGTAAGTACTTCCACATGATGTTTTCTTCTTTATAATGATTTTTGTAAAATACCAATACTAATGTGTTTATTCCATTGTGGAAGCTGGATCATTATTCACTAAAATAAATGGTAAACATACACTAGTATTTTTGATTCTTTAGATGTGACGTATGCTCGTTTCTTTCCAGAGGCAGGACCCCAGCTACAGCTTGGCAGTAAATAAAATAGCTTGTCTTTGTTTCTGTAAATATCTTGTAATTTCTCTGAAAAAACAAGTTTGGACCAACATTTGTACTGCATGATTCATTTTGTTTCCATTTGCTTTTCATCTGAATTACATGGGTACTTCCTTTTTTTGTGGTAGTAAGTTAACGGAAACATCAAGTGAAAAGCAATTCACAATTACAAAATCCCTTATTGAGCTACACTTTTTATTTATGCTGCTTGATTTAGTTAAATAGGTAGGTATTCTTGACAAGGAACTGACAAACAGCAGGAAAGGAATAATTTAAGGATAGAATGCGTGACTGATGGAGGTGTGCAGGTATAAGGAATATGACTTTCTTATACTGGGGTACAATGCAGCGGGAGGCACAGCTATTTAGTAAACACCATCTGCAACTGAAAGGTAAATGGAAACTTGCACTTAAACAGATGCTAGATGAATGCAAAATAGGGGAGTCTGATTTAAAATGAGAATGGGGGCAGGTTCAGGGTATAACCATAATCCCACCTCTCCAGACTAATGATAGAATGAGGAAGACTGGGAATGTATGGTCATCATCAGCAGTAATAGCTGACACTTGGAACCTGGTGACAGATAGTTTTAACAGATATTCTGAACAGAAGATAGGGCTAGCTGTCATAGTTGAAAGCTGGTTAGTATAGATAGGGAATGGGATATGAAGGTTCCACAATAGACATTTCTCAAGAGGGATAGGCTAAAAAGCAGACAGTAGACACTGTTATGTGTAAAAGAAGAATATGAGTAAATGCAGGTGAGTGCAGAGGGGAAGGAGGGCTGAAAAATGACAAAGGGTGCAGTGGGAAAGGGATGTGTGTTGTGCTGGTTTTCATGGAAAGCAGGCTAGCAAGTACAGTAGATGCACAGGCCAAACAAACTGTAATAAGACAAAAAAGGAAGCCAGCACCTTGGGAGCGTTAATGTTTATTTGAAAGACCAGACCGGTTTCAGTATAGTGCTTTTATCTGTGGTACATGAAATAAGGCAGTATGAAGACTACAATATATACTCTGTCTAATTGAAATTAAATGACATAATTTCCTGACTAATGATTATTCAGTCTGATACTGAGCAATGAAAATAAAATAAAATAAACATGATTTAAAGTTTAAACAAAAAGTTTTTTCTTTTTTTCTTTTAGATAATTAGACCTGTAAAATTGTCCCATGAAAAGAAAGGAAATATTGACAAGAACCTACAGTTTGTCATTTAATCCCGGTGGGAATAAACCCCCTAATTTGACTATCCATTTCCTTTCCTTCATGTTTAGTATGCAATGCCACCCTGTTTTAAAAGATCTATTGCGTGATATTTTATCAATGATGGTGAAGGTGAATTTAGCAGTATGATGGACAAGTGAGTGCCTGTATAGAGCATTAGTGGTCCTTTCATTTCTGATGTCTCCTAGATGTTCTGACATCCTACATCTAAATTGTCTAGAAGTTTGCCCCACATAAAAGGCTTGACAAGTGCAAGAAGCCAGATATATAATCCAGTCTGTTTCACAATTGGTGTAAAAATTGATGTCATAAACCTGCCCGGTATTTTTGCTGGTAAATGATTTTGTTTTAAAGACATGTTTGCAGAAGGTATAGTGTCCACAAGGGTATGAACCGACCAGTCTCTCTCCTGTTAATGTTGTTTGATAGCCAATAACATCCTGATCAGTGATTTTTTGTAATGAGAAAAATAGGACCCTAGTGTTTTACCCCGCCTGAAGGAATATGAGCATCTGTCTCCCAAAATGTCACTCAATTCTTCATTTGCCTTCAAAATATTCCAATGTTTCTCAATTACATCGGTCAAAGAGGCTGTATTCCTACCAAATGTAGTGATCATTCTCAAAGTGTCCGTGTTGTCCCTCCTGGATGTGTGTTTGTATTGTAATAAAGTTGACCTGGATTTGCTATTTGTCCAATTGCATGGCCGAATTCACATTCTGTATACTATATCCCTTTGCTAAGAACCTGTTAGCTAAAGCTTGGTGAGACTGTGTCAAATCCAGTTGTGATGAACAGATTCTCTTCAAATGCAAAAATTGAGATTTGGGGATATTTTTAACTGTGTATTTGGGATGGAGACTGGAGGCATGTAACAGGATGCTGTATTGTGGATATTTCCTATAAACAGTGGTGCGTAATGTATTGTCTGGTTGGCGCTGTAATTTGACATCCAAAAAGTGAATCTCATCTTTATACAAATTCACAGTAAACTCAGCCCCCCATTTGTTTTCATTGATATATTCAATGAATTCCTCCAGATAATCATTGCCTCCTTTCCATATAAGCCAACAGTCATCCAAAAAGCATCTCCATATATCAGTCTCTGACAAGTACAGGTTATGTGACTCATTATGTATAATATGTTCTTCAACATATCCCATGTATAGATTAGCATATATTGGGGCAAAAGATGCCCCCATTGCTGTACCTTGTATTTGCCAGTAACATTCATTTTTGAAATAGAAGACGTTTTTCGTGAGGACATGTTCAGCCATGCAAATGAGCAGGGTGTTGAAACCTGGATTGTAAAGATTGGCCTTGTTTAACCAAAATTCCAACGCTTGTTAATCCTGCCCAATGTGGAATGCTGGTGTAGAGTGATTTGACATCCAGGGTACACTTCAACCAGTGGGGTTCTAATTCAGACTCAGTTTGTAAAAATTCAGTTGTGACCTTTAACCTAGCTCTAACATGTGGCAATAGTGGTTGTAAATGTTCAGTCAAAATGCTGATAATGGTTCTGTAAGAGAGCCAATACCCGATACAATGGGTCTGCCTGGTGGCACCATTAAAGATTTATGAATTTTGGGCAATAAATATAGATATTGTTTGTCTGGGTCTTTTACCATTAAATGTTGTCTGGTTTTATCACTGATAATTCCATGATCCACTGCTTCCTGCAAAAAGTCATCAATCTCTTTTTTAAAATTCAGAGTGGGGTCGGTGGGCATGTTCATGTAATGCTGAGGGTTAGTCAATTGTCTACTTCCCTCAGCCCAGTAATAACTGGAGTCCATAATGACCACCACCCCACCCTTATCAGCTGGTAAAATGGAAATATCAGTGTTCGCTCTAAGATCTATGAGAGCTTTTTGTTCAACCGTTGTTAAGTTGTATCTAAGAATCTGTGAGGAACTTAGTTTATAATGTAGATCTTTGATGACAGCCTGCTGGAAAATGGCCACATGTTTGTTCATGGGTGGACTAAAACTGGATTTATAAAATCAGAAATTCAGTCAATCTTTGAGAATGATCCTGTTGGCCAAAATACAATTTCAAATTAAGCTTTCTACAAAATGACAGGATGTCGGAGACAAAAATGCTTTCATCCACAAAAAAAACAGGGATAAAACCAAGACCTTTATTCAATAATAATTCCTGTTCAGATATTAAAACATGTTTAGAAATGTTGTGCACATTTGAAAAATCTACATTTATTTCACTATTGATTGAAAAAGATCCTCTATGGTTTTTACCCTTGTGCTTACATCCCCCCCCCTGTGCTTCCTACCCCTAAAGGGTGTTCAGAACTCTGGCCCCTCTTGGATCAGGGGAATCACTAATATATGTGGATTCGGTGTCAGTGGTGGAGGATTCCTCCCCCGAAGTTGTAGTGTTTGGTCTTCCTTTTTTCAATATGGATCTGGGTCTTTTTTTGCGTATCTGAGTAATATTTTTGGTTCCATCAGCAAACCTGACACTTCTCTATGACTCAAAGGGCCTGCCCCTCTCATAATCTTCCATATCTCTGGAGAATTTGTGTAACTTTTTGTCTTTTAAATGGTTTTCAAAGATAATCAATTCCTTTGAAAGTCTGCTAAGATTGTCTTTGAAATTAGTTTGCTCTTCATGCTTTTTCAACTCTTCACATATTTTTTGCACATCGCATATGTTGACCTCAATTGTTCTTTCATAATAACATGCTAAAATATTAACAAAGGACATGGACACTTTCTGTTGTGCCATGTTCCAATCCCTGAGTAGTATGTCATCTGGCCTAGGTATAGTTATAGGCCTCCTGAGATGGGAATACTAGAAGATGGTAGGGGGAACAGAGGGGCTCGTCTGTCACAGGCAATTTCAGGATACTTTGAGTCGATTCAACAGCTTCTTACTCAAGCATGTATGAAGACATAGATTCTAGAGTGTTGATGGAAAAAGGACAACAGCAGAACAGTGTATCATCCAGGGTAAGTAAATTCCTGGGATGTGGTACTGACCAATACAGCAGGTAAGTGAAAAGATGTAATTTATGGAGGCAGTGCTTATGCTAAATTATGTCTCACTAAAATAATGGGCATATCAAAGAACAGGATGTAAGTGAATTGAACCTTATAAGGAGACAAGCAGCAGGGTAGCTAAGGATCTAAATGGGATAATGCAACAATTGAGAATATGCTAGCAGACCGGGTTGTGAGGTGAAACATTTGTAAATATCTTAGAGAAAGTAGGAAAATGTGACTTACCTTGCTGAAAGCGAGGGCAAGTAAACACAAGACAACTATAGATCAGGGGGAGGTTATCACTGCATACTTTGCCTCAATGCTTGCTATGAAGCAAGAGGAAAAGACCCCAGAAATGGTGGGAAAGCTTAAAACTGGTAGAAATAGAGGGTAAGATGGGTAATGGTGGCCTTGGTTGCGTGATGCAGTAGGATGAAGACCTGACAACAACTTAGATGATCCAAAGTCAATTACTAGCTCAAGTGTGTGGTAACCAGGTAGGGGAAAGTGGGAGTGAATGGCTGATGTTTGGTTACCCATCCTGAGATAAGAGTTGTTATCTAGCTCCTTGCAGTACTGATATTTACTAAAGATCAGCTGCACAGTATATAGAATATGGGCCAGAGATTTGCACAGTATGAAGCCAAATTCATGTTGTAAGCTTCATGGAGTTTATGTTGAAGGCTCCAGTGGTATAACAACCAGATGCAAGTGTGCACGTCAGCTGCTGGAGAAACAGTAGGGATCATAACATGAAAAAACAATTATGGCTGCCAAGATGACAGCCTCACATGACCAGCTCTTGGCTGATGCTTGGTAGGTAGATGGGAGGGGGAGACAGAATAAAAACATATAGTGTAGTCACAGCATTCACTGACATATGGGGTGCTTCACATGTCATAACTGGGTCCAGCTCTGTTCAGTATTTTTATTTCAGACATTACATAAAAAGATTTGTTGGTTTACACTTGACATTAAGAATAGGCAATGTCAGTAGCAATCCAAAGCTATCTGGACAAACTTATGACTGAATTAACATATGCCACTTGGTGAATGTTTTTTTAAACACCTTTAATGAATCATCGCTTGTGACATAGGCAAACTTACATTTATGTAAAAGTTATCAAATCATATTAATAAGTTCACATTTACAAACATTATATATCACATATATTGTTATATATCATATAATCTAAGCAACATTACCTAAATTGTTCAACTCCTGCCTTCTTTTAAACCACATTTATCCTCCAAAGGATCTGTCTGCATATATTGTTCCCACAATTTCCATTTTTTCTATGTAATTTACTCCTACCTTTTTCTAAAGATTCCATTTCCTGTTCTTTTATCTCTTTTACAACACTTACTACTTCAAGTAAAGTTGGTTTAGATTTTGATTTCCATTTTCTAGTAATTGCTTTTTTTGACAGCCACCAGAATTAAACTTAGCAAGGCCTTACTAGTCTAGGCAATTCAGATCTTATACACAAAGTCAAAAAAATAATTTCCTTAGTTACACTCATTTGCTGGCTCAGTATTCCTGACAGAGTACTCTTTAGGAAATTTTTAAAGTCTACCAACTCATTACACTCCCTAAACAAACGTTCCCGGTTACCTGTTTCTTCCCCATCACACCTCCAACATTTGCTATCTACCTGAGGAAAAATTCTTTGGAGTCTGCTTGGGGTATAAAAGTATCTATGCAAACAGTTACAGGAAAAAATCCTAAATCTTCTACATTTTGTTGCATATCTGGGAGCCTTGCATACATGCTCCCATTGTGTCTTTGTGAATTTCATATCTAATCTCTCTTCTCAATCTTTTCTGACTTTTTCTGGTTGATTCCTATAGTTATTGTGCATGTTTTATATGCCCTACTAATTATCCCATTTTAATAGTAGCTTCAATTTTAGATTCAAGTAAAAACTCAACCCATGCAGGGCTTTCATTTTAGATTCCCTTATCCCTTTCTCTTTGTCCATACCCTGATATCAATCTTTGATTGGGAGAGCAATCTCTAGCCTGCAATCCAAATGCCTTCTTGGTCTCTTCCCATTCTATTACTTTTCCCTGTCTTAATTATTTGCTCCCAATACCTTGGTTCTTTTGCTAGTTTCTACCAGTAAATTCCAGTCAACTCTAGTCTATTTCCGTACCCTTAATTGCAGTCACTCCTATTTGTAGAATCTCCTTTCTCCACTCCGGTGTTGGCTTAGTTCTTAGTATTCTTTCTGCTACTTTATGAATATAATATTTTGTATGACTGTTGTTACTGTCTGCATCAAAATCCTATTCTTTCCTTATTTCTTGAATTAACCTAATGCTTCTTCATCATCATCCATTTCCACTTCAGATTGTAGCTTTCAGCTTGTGTTATGTATAAGAGCCTAAACTATGCAGCTCGAAACAATCCCTTTAAATCAGGGAATCCTAAACTTTCTTATTCTATTGGAAGGATTAGCTTATCCCACTAGACTCTTGCCCCGTCCCCTTCCAAATAAAATCCTTCAACTCTGTATTAATTACTATCCACAACTTATCCTCTGCTTTTTTTTAAAACAAGAAACATCTATATTAAGTTATCATGTATGACATATAGGCCATGTTACATTTATATAAATGAAAATAAACCATAGCGACACAATCTCAGTTGCAAACATTATACATTCCAAACTGTGCTGACACAGCTGTATCCGCAAACATTATACATCACTTACAACTTATCCTCTTGGTTGATAGAAATATGCATGACCTGTGTATAAAACTAAAGGGACTAAAATCAATTTTACTGCTTGCATCCTGTTATCTCTATCTATAAGTAAGAGCTTCCAGGTTCTTAGTTTTTGTATTATCTTTTGTTTAGTCTCTTCCCACATATCCTGCCATAGAATGTTTGTTTGTCTTTTCGGCTTTTCCCGGTTAAGGGTCACCACAGCGGAACTCCGGTCCGCTAATGATTGGCAGTAGATTTTTATGGTGCCGAGTTGCCAGCCCGATGGCCAACCTTCAGCAAAGGCACGCCCATTTACGCATGTCTTTTGGAGGCCATTCGACCACGGGGAGGCCATGCAGACTCCACACAGAAGGCACTCCAGCTGAGAATCAAACAGGAGAACCTCTTGCTGTGAGGCAACAATGCTACCACTGTACCACTGCTGCCATAGCATAATTATTTTAATTAATACTAAATAATTCATTTTATCATGTCCCTGTAAGTATGGGTATTGCTGAACCATTTCATGTGTGGGTACATAGTTTATATCTCCAGCCTTTGTTTTAGCTTCATTAATTTTATATCTCAAAAAATTGAATCTGTCCAGGAATCTTCCACAATACTGAGATGTCCTTTTTTGGTTCCATCAGGTACAAAATAATATCACCTGCAAATAAAGCCAACTTTTCTTCAACACCATACCAATTATATCCTTGAATTTCTGAGTCCCTTATTTTCTTTGTCAATGGTTCTAAGTATAACACAAATAGCAAATGGGAATGAGGACACCCATTGCCTGGCAGATGTAGTTCCTGTCAAAATACCTGATCAGTGTACGCTACCTTTTTTAAAAAAGAATAGTATGTCGTCAGTAAGAGATCATGTTTAATTATAGGTAGCTTGTAAACTGTCATTTTTTTCTTTTTAAAAGGTAGCTTTATGCATTTAAATTTCAGTTTCAAATTCAAGTTTATGTAGGTGCTTTTTAACAAAATATCATAATGATATTAAATTAGCAATAAAACAAATAGTTACAAATAGGAAAAAACAGGACAATTGTCATCAAACAACACCACCATAGGCCAATTCAAATAAATGCATTTTTAAAGCCCACCTAAAACAAGCCAGTGTGGGACTCTCCCATATCAGTGAGGCAGTGAGTTCCAGAGATATGGAGCTTGGCAAAAAAAAAAATACAAACACCAGAAGTTTCAAGATTTACCTGAGAAACCACTAATGGCCTTCTGGAAGCTGAATGAAGGACTTGTACCAGACAGTAGGAGTTAATAAACTCTTTCAGATAGTAGGAATTCAGGTATAATACAGACAGATAGACTAATACCAGAATTTTGAAAATAATCCGGAAATGAATGAGGAACCAGTGAAGGTTACCGCATGTAATTTATTCATTTCTGTGTTAGTTAGTCCCATGTAAAGGGAATATGGTTTAGTCTAAGAGATACCAAGGTATACAGAACAACCAAGAGATCAGCTTGAGGTATAATGTACTTTATTCTGGTAATGTTCCTCAGATGGAAACCAGATGACTTCACACCAACTCACACTTGGTCCCTAAATATAAGCTGTGAGTCAAGAATAACACCAAGATTCCTCACTCTGCTAACAAATTCAAGCTTATCCCTACCATGAAAGATGTAATTAAGCAATGATAGGGGATATGAATTTCTCAAGGTTGCATGAACTGACAAGGCCTCTGTCTTCATGTTCAGTTTAAGATAATTTTCTATTGGCCAATGATATATGGCTTCCAAATCATCAGCAAGAAAACTGAGACACGACGTCTCTTCCTGAGGGAAAGAAAAGTAAGTCTGGGCATCATCAGGGTAGCTATGGTGTGTGAAGCCCCTTTCCCTAAGGAGATTCCCTAAAGGAAGCATATATACAGTAAACAATAAGGGTCCAAGATAGAGTCATGTGGTATTCTGCATTCAAGATGGTATGAAAATGTCAACTTGAGCCCTACCTAGATCCTATGACTACAGTTAGGTATGAAATAATCCAGTCCAGAACCATTCCAGAAATACAATAAACCAGTCCAGAACCATTCCAGAAATACAATAAACCAGCCCAGAACCATTCCAGAAATACCACACTAGGACTTTAAATACACTATCAAGGTGCCATAGTCCACTGTGTCAAATGCTGCCAGGAGATCCAGGAGCACCAAAACTGTATAGTGCCATAAAGACATCATTTATTACTCTTAAACAAGAGCAGTTCTAGTACTGTGGCAAGTTCAAAAACCTAACTGGAATGGTACATGAGTCAACCAGTTTTAAGATAAGTCTCTTGTTGTTTGTAAATAACTTTCTCAATAAGTCCAAACCAAGAAACCAATAACCAAACTAGAAACAAACTAGCTGGCAGCAAAAAAAGAAAGGTACCAGTGAAATAAACAATTTATTAGCACTTTCGTCTGATATAATCACCAAACTTCTTCAGATAAACCCCCATTCAATTTACAACTCTTGTCTATCCCAACATCACATGACATCACATAAAGCAGCAGCCAATAACAATACCAATACAATAATGTTTAAAAAAAGCTTAAATGCTAAAAAACAATTATCTATGTGCCAAATTTACATCCTTACTATTTTCTTAGTTAAAAAAAAAATATATATATATATATATATATATATATATATAT
This sequence comes from Protopterus annectens, assembly GCF_019279795.1. NCBI lineage: Eukaryota > Metazoa > Chordata > Ceratodontiformes > Protopteridae > Protopterus > Protopterus annectens. Next base: position 44,341,214 of record NC_056738.1, read on the forward strand.
ATATATATATTTAAACAAAACAAAACAATGCTAGACTTTTACCTATCATATGCCTTCAATTTAAGAAGGTTATTGATAGAAACCATTTCATTTAACCCTGGGGGGGGAGGGTTCCAGCATTCAGATATATTTGCCACCAGGTCTCTTTATTTTCTAATACTAATTTCCATGGTCCTCCTCGAGGGTTATTAATGACCTGATGCACCACAAGAAATTTAAAACTATGGGTGGAAAATGTACTAATATGCTTAAATAGAGCATTTGTATCCTTGCTATGGGAGATGTCATAAATATGTTCATAGATCCTCTGGGATAGCTTCTGCTTGGTTTTTCCAACGTAAAATGCTGGACATGTTGAACAACAAGCAACATACACTAACCCCTGTGTGTAACAACTATATATGGAAATATTATTAATACTAATAATAGCATTAATGTCTTGTATGTTATTATTACCTTCTATTTCTAATCCTGGTCTCTGATTATATTCCTTTAGTAATGGACATTAAACACCTTGATCACGCTTACTAATAACCTTATTCCGTATCTGGTTCACCATTCTTCTTGGATATCCTCTATTGTAAAACATATTGGATATATAAGCACACTCTGTTATAAAATCTTCACGGTCAGAGACCATACTGGCTGCCTGGACCATTTGACCTTTGACTACTCCTCGTTTGACATGGGTGGGTTGGTTACTAGAATAGTGCAAATAGGTGTTTGAATATGTCGATTTTCTGAAAATATTAGATTTTAAACCTTCTTTGTTTTTTGAGATCAACACATCTAGATATGCCACTCTATCTAAACTTGCAATATGAGTACATTTCAGAAATTATGTTGTCTGGTTGATGTATTCAATGAACACATTGGTTTCTGCCATTGGGCCTTTCCATGTAATATGTTGTCCAGGTACCGAGCATACATACTAATGTGGGAATAAAAAGAACTTGAGTACAAATATTCCATTTCCCATCATGCCATAACAATATTTGCAAAAAGGGGGCCACAGGTTGAACCCATAATATCCTTCAAAATGTATGTAATAAAAACTCAGGACCATATCCAATAACTGACAATAAACATTGATTTTATCTTGATTTAACCCCATCATTTCATGGAGATATGAGCCAAACCACTCCTTGCCCTGTTCATGGGGGATACTACTAAACAAGTCCTTCACATCAATAGTTATAAAGATACCTTCAGAAAATGGGTTCAGACTATTAGATATAGTCAGAAACTGCCAGGAATCATGACACAGATTGGGAGTTTTGCTCACTACTGTTTTAGCTGTTTATCCAAAAATATAGCTAGATATCCAAGAAGAATGGTGAACCAGATACGAAATGAGGTTATTACTAAGCGTGATCAAGGTGTTTATGTTCCATTATTAAAGGAATATAATCAGAGACCAGGATTAGAAATAGAAAGTAATAATAACATACAAGACATTAATGCTATTATTAGTATTAATAATATTTCCAATATTCAACAGAATAGGAAAATAGAAATGTTTTGTCGTTTTGTTACTACCTATCAAGGTAATGGCAAAATAGTGGGTGATATTTTACATAAAAATTGGAATATTATAAAGATGGAAGAAGACCTGTCAACTAGACTAGGAATTAGTCCCAACATTGTATATAGGAGAGGTCCAAATTTCAAAAACATCCTGGAGAGGCAGACACATGCCAACAGTATGGGTAAGATGTTCCCTTGTGACACATGTAACCGGTGTCGGTATGTATTCTGTGGGTCAAGTACAAAAGTAGGTAATAAGAACATCCAAATTAGAGGGAGATATAGTTGTTACACACAAGGGGTAGTGTATGTTGCTTGTTGTTCAACATGTCCAGCATTTTACGTTGGAAAAACCGAGCGGAAGCTATCCCAGAGGATCTATGAACATATTTATGACATCTCCCATAGCAAGGATACAAATGCTCTATTTAAGCATATTAGTAAATTTTCCACCCATGGTTTTAAATTTCTTGTGATGCATCAGGTCATTAATGACCCTCGAGGAGGACCATGGAAATTAGTATTAGAAAATAAAGAGACCTGGTGGCAAATATATCTGAATGCTGGAACCCCCCCCCCCCCCCCCAGGGTTAAATGAAATGGTTTCTATCAATAGCCTTCTTAAATTGAAGGCATATGATAGGCAAAATTCTAGCATTGTTTTGTTTTGTTTAAATATATATATATTTTTTAAACTAAGAAAATAGTAAGGATGTAAATTTGGCACATAGATAATTGCTTTTTACCATTTAAGTATTTTTAAACATTATTGTATTGGTATTGTTATTGGCTGCTGCTTTATGTGATGTCATGTGATGTTGGGATATATAAGAGTTGCAAATTGAATGGAGGTTTATCTGAAGAAGTTTGGTGATTATATCAGACAAAAGCGCAAATAAATTGTTTATTTCAGTGGTGCCTTTCTTTTTTTTTTGCTGCCAGCCAGTTTGTTTCTCAATAATCTTACTCAAAAAGGAAAGAAAAGAAATCAGGCGGTAGTTGTTTAAATCGTTTGGCTCTAAGGATGGTTTCTTGAAGGCTGGGATAATCAATGTCTCCTTCAAGGGCTAGAGGAATAATACCTCCCCTCAATGAAGCAACCAAGATCTGATAAGTTACTGGACCCAGTACATCAAAGCTGACTAATAGCCTAGAAGGTAATAGGTCCAGTCCACACATTATAGCTCGCACACTGGAGACAAAAGTCATGAACTCATAAAAATCTGGAATACTGAACACCAACCAAAACAAAAGAGAACTAGGCAAATGTGCCACCCTTGGGGTCTGCTAGTGGAAGAGTAATCCTGATGAAGGCAATTATGCCTGAGAAAAACTGAGCATCAGAATCACAATCAGAACTGGATAAAGCTTTCCTGGTGGGTAGACAGATGAGGATGGACAGCCTCTCCACCACCATGAATAGCTCAGCTGGTCGCTTAGCTGTAAAGGTGATTTATCTAGATAGGAACTCATACTTTATTTGTGAAATATCCACTTGATAAGTGGTGTAATGCTCATCTAGATCAGTCTTGTCAATCTATAGCTCTACTCATCACCAGTGACACTCCATCCTCCTGCCAGCTCTATGGTTGCACAAAAAGAATGCTCAAACCACAGGTCATACCTCTTAGGAGAGATGTGGCAAACTTGACATGGTGTCAATGAGTCTAAAGTCCATACAAGGATATGCTGCTCTCCTCTTTCAGGACATCAACAGAGTGTGCACCACTCAACACAAGGAAATGAGGGGCTACAATAAAAAGTCAGTACTGGTATATCAAAGATTACAAGCTACTCTCAGCTCAAGATTAGGAGCACAAAGATATGGTAAGGGCAACCCAAAATAAACAAGGAAGTGATCTGACCAGGAAACCAATTCCATCAACAGATTCCTGGCAACCATATCCAGAAGAAAGATGAAGTCCAAGGTGTGTCCAAATGTGTTGTAGAGCTAATTACAAAAACCTTTTCATAATACGGTTATAGTCTTAGGCAAGAGACGTCATTTCATTGTTGACCCAGATTATGTTTTTTGCTTCCAGATACTGAAGTCACCCAAGACAGCAAGGTGTTGTTGACCCAAGACTCAGTCAATGAAGACATTTTGAAGCCAAGTTTGAGGCTAAAATAGCAACCCAAACCATAGACAATCACAATGTCATTTTTTACTTCTGATCATAATCTGAAAAGCACAATGCAGCAATGTACTGAGATGATTGTGAACGATGTTACCTACACTGAAGTTAAAGATATAGCGAACTTACTGGCCACTAAATTTAGCTCTGACTTTGCCCCTGTTTTGCCTCCATCAGTTCCTCAAGATATACCTGAAACTGGCTCGCCTCCAACTATCACACAAAACCAGGTCCTAAAGTGCTATCAAAACCTGCATCGATGGGCCCTGACAATATTCCTGGATGCATCTTAAATAGCATGAAGCATGATGTAGCCACACCCTAACAACACCATTCAATCTCAGCTTCTATACAGTTTTGCACCAAGTGAATGAAGAACAGCTATAGTCATTCCTCTGCACAGACCTAGGCAATTACAGATCTATACATGTGACCAGCTTCATATACAAAACAATGGAAAGACTTATCATGGAACTGATCAATCAGGACATAGGGAAACTCCAAACATTGCACCCCACTCAGTTTGTATTCTTCAGGGGCGGGTCAAGCTTACTCAACCAGGTGGATTTTTTGAAAAGGTCACCACAGCAATGGATGAAGGCAAATTGGTACAAATCACATATCTCAATCTGATCAAAGCTTTTGATACGATTCCTCACTCAGGCATAGTAGAAAATGTAAATAAACTGGGAATAAACTCCCTGTGTCACTCACTGGATTGCAAACTAGTTTGCAGACAGGACACAGGAAATCAAAATATGGGAAGTTACCTCCACAAAAAGGCCATTCACCAGCGGAGTCCCCCAGGGCTCTGTACTGGGACCTGTCCTGTTTGGAATCTACTTTTCTGAAGTAAAAGCCAATACGAAAAGGTTCTGACTAACTAGGTTTGCATATGACTGCAAGCTAGGAGTAGTCACTGAATCCCCAAATGACTTAGCTATCTTGCAGGACACCATAGTTTCAGTCATATACAAAATGGGGAGGGGGACAGACAAACAAAAACTTAAAAGTAGAAAATGGTCAGTCTGGATTGGGGAGGAGTTTTAGAGAGAATGTGTATTGCAGAAAGTTGAACAAATTGTGTGAGTTTTGCATGTCTTCCCTTGCATTCATGTGTTTACCTTAAGGCATTTTAATTTCTTCCCACTTGCTAAAACATGCTGCTTAGTGGCTATTCTAAATTATACCATGACCGCCGAAAAACGTGCACGCTGATTGGCCAGCGTGCCCGTTGTAAATCGAGTTATACTAATGGAAAAAGGTCCGGTCACCCGGACATTTTTCCATTAGTATAACACGTTTTTTTAAAACACTGTCTCGCTATGTTAAATGGGTTTAACATAGCGAGACAGCTTTAAAATAAGCAACGGAGATCTCCGTTGCTTATTTTAAAGCTGTCTCGCCATGTTAAACCCATTTAACATAGTGAGACAGTGTTTTAAAAGCAACGGAGAAAGCAAGATCTCCGTTGCTTTTTTTTAGTGTTTCGCTATGTTAAATGAGTTTAACATAGCGAGACAGTTTTAAAATAAGCAACGGACATCTCCGTTGCTTATTTTAAAACTGTCTCGCTATGTTAAACTCATTTAACATAGCGAAACACTAAAAAAAAGCAATGGAGACCTTGCTTTCTCCGTTGCTTTTGCTCAACTCTGATGTACTGCACAGGCGTGCAGTACATCAGAACTGCCGCGGATGCCAGACATCTGCGGAAGGGCAGTAAACAGGCATTATACTATGCCATTATTTAAGAAAAGTAATAGTTTCTTTTCTTAAATAATGTCATAGTATATAATAACCACTTCTGGGTGTGGGTAATGCTAAATTTACCCACGGTTGGCTTTGTTTGGTCCTCGGGCTCACCGGGACCAAACCACGCCAACCGTGGGTAAATTTAGCATTACCCACACCCAGGCGTGGGTTATTGCTATATTATCCCACCATGTAATTTTCACTGTTTACATCTAGAAGTAATCTGTAAACAGTAGTCTGCCTACCTGTTTTAACAAATAATTAAGTAAATAAAAATAAACTTTCAGAAATACTTGTAAGATTGTTATAAATGTGGAGGTGTGAACAATGTGGTTGTTAAGGAGATACCTGAGACAATGATATTTATTATTATTATCGATTATTCTGAGGAAGTTCAAGAGTTTTTGTAGTTTTGTGGAAATGCACTGACAGCATGAGAATTAACTTGACAAGGAACTCCCAACAGTCCACAGCAGGTTTAAAAGGTGACTGGAAACCCATGAAGGAAGAGGGTGGTTTTATTATGTGAGAATTATATGAGAATGTATAATTGAGTTTACAAAATGTTTGTGCCATTTGTGGCACCATATCTCCCTGTAACCATCAGGCCCATCTCAGCTTACTGAACTGTCCAGACTTCCTGGAATCCCAGCTCGTTGGGCATATGGGTGCAAAAGTAAGGAACTGTGATGTGTCAGAAGATCATACTAGGTTTCATGTCTCATTTGAGCTTACTTTGAAGTAGCATGGCCTGCATAGTATTTTTTGTTTAGCACATTTTTTAACAAAATATAAGATATTGAAGATATTATTTTGTTTTTACTATAAAGTAATAGCATATATTCCTGATACGTAATCTGAAATAATCTTAATGCCGGGAGACCACAGGGTGGAAGGCAGATGAAATGGGGGTGGTGTGGTGAGTGGTCAAATTGGGAGCCCAGCGAAAATGTTTCACATAGGGTCCTGTAATTGCTATGGTCTGATCTGCTTGAATGTGTGTGTGTGTGTGTGTGTGTGTGTGTGTGTGTGTGTGTGTGTGTGTGTGTGTGTGTGTGTGTGTGTGTGTGTGTGTGTGAGTGTGTTAGAAGTCACAGTTGGATGATTCCAAAAGGACAGCTTTATCTGCAATCTATAGAGATGCCACTTTTAGATCAACAAACTGGACAATGTATCAGTTTTAGCTGTGTCTTGACATTTATTGGTGGAACTCATAAGCAGGAGTGGTGACATATGATGAAAGAATGAAGAAGGCAGGGAAACATTTTAAATGAATATTACTAAATGCCAACAATGAAGATACAGGCCTCAGTGCATTCACGCTTGGGCACAACAGTATACAAGAGTAGACTCAATACTGTCACAGGACATCCCACAGTACTTGCTGGGATATTTAAGCCTAAGCATTCTCCAAGTTCACAAAACTACTCTAGAACAGCTTAGCAAACTCCTAGTGCCTTTTAGATAACTGCTTAAGGGTAAATAGCTGGTCATAAAGATTATGTCTACCACCCCAGTTTGCCAGTTGGAGGTACAACCCCACTATGCATGCAACACTGAAGAGATGCATTAGCCATGCTCCTTCACTGCTATCCAAGACATTCAGGGTCCCCATATGAATTTTATCCACACTCCTGCAACTTTGCATGACATAAGTTTCTTACAAGTGCCATGACTTCAGCTAGAGAGAAGGCTCACTAGCTATTTCAGATATTGTCCTTTCCTACGAGTAGATATTCTCTGAATTAATAAGTTCCTGTAAATGGTCCTTGTACTGTACGGTGTTCTCCTTGCCCTTGCTTAGGACAGCATCAACAAATCCCCATCTTTATTATTTTATTTTATTAATTCGTTAACCAGGTAAGCACATTGGATACACATGCTAATTTTCAAGGGTGACCCAGAAGCACTGTCTTATCAAGTGACTTACTTCACCCTCCTGAGGCAGTGAATGGTTTAACAGATCCTCTCAAAACTGGCCTGATGACCTTTATCTTCATCTTTTATTTCAGTTTTATTGAAGTGCTTAATAACCTTTAACGTCATCTTTTATTTCAGTTTTATTGAAGTGCTTAATAACCTTTAACGTCATCTTTTATTTCAGTTTTATTGAAGTGCTTAATAACCTTTAACGTCATCTTTTATTTCAGTTTTATTGAAGTGCTTAATAACCTTTAACGTCATCTTTTATTTCAGTTTTATTGAAGTGCTTAATAACCTTTAACGTCATCTTTTATTTCAGTTTTATTGAAGTTCTTAATCAAGTGCTTAACCACTAAACAAGTATAGTAACTAACCAAACAATAACAACACAACGCATAAGACATACAACACAAAGAAAACAGTTTATGGATAATAACCATGATAATAATATTTAATAATAATAATAATAATAATAATAATAATAATTATAATTATAATAATAATAATTGTCAGCATCACCATTACATACAAGCTCAAAGATATAGGTTTTCAGGCATCTCTTTAAACAGGTCAGAGTGAAACACTCCTTAAGCCTCCATAGTAGGGCATTTTGGAAGTGTAGGGCGTGATATGTAAATGGCCAGACACTAGATGTTTCATGTAACACCTAGGAATCACTAGCATCCCCAGAGTGAAAAAAAAAAACGTCATACCTGAGACAGGTAGTAGGGAACAATTTATGCTTCAGGTAAGGAGGGTGCAAAAATCATGCAGTGAAAGGAAAAGAACATGAAGATTTTGAATATGGTAAAAAATCGATAGGGAGCCAGTAGAAACTCTGAAACAAGGGAATGATATAGTTGTAATGATAAGTACAGACAGTATCCAAGCTGCAGAGTATTGGACAGGCTGTAACTAGTCATTCTCATTGAGCTGAAGTCCAAAGTAAAGAGCAGTGTAACATTCATGGACAGAGGTGACTGAGGCATGAGTGACAACCAATAGATCCTTAAGATTTATCAAGTGCTTAATTCCACTGATGTATCTAGAAATCTGGAATGGAAGCAAGATGGCCTAACCACAGCATACTTTCTTTCCTGAAGTGTTGGTCTGTCATCAAGGATAACACCAAAAGTATGCACATTTGATACAAATTTTACTTTACTGCCATCATAAATAATAAATTGAAGATGTGTTATAGCACAGCGATCTTGCAAGCTGACATGTACTGCCAAGTATTCAGTCTTGGATGTGTCTTGTTTCAACTGAATGCAGCGAAGTTAATAATATATGGCATCCAGCCAGCTAAAGGGGCATGGATGCAGAACGTCCTTCTATAACCCAGGTGATGCACATTTGAGTGGTGGCTTGGGCACCTGCTGGAGGTCACACAGGGAGTAAGAGGAGGAGAAGAAGAATGGTAAGGGTATTTTCTGCTTGCTTTCTTTGAGGGGGGGGTTAGGACATGGACTGGGGACACATCCCATTTCTTTTGTTGCCAGTGATAATACCAGACATAATAGGACAGTGGAATGTTGGGCAGGGATTTGGTGGGAGTAGAAGCCGAAGTGTCATTGGGGAGGTGAGTAATCCCCTTATAATGGCCCATTGCACAAAGGAAAACCAGTATGACTGGGGTGTTACAGGTTAAGAATAAACTGGAATTCCTTGAGGGTGATTGTACCATGCCCAGTTTGCTAACTTTTTAACTGCAGGGGAATATATGTGCCATAGGGATCTTGCCACAGAGAGGAAGAACTAGCCAAATGAGCAGAAAAGAGCATGACTGACAGTCTGCAGGGACCAGAGCAAAAATAAATTGCATAGCTTTCAAACTGTCCACTTAAAATACATGCTTAGCATGCATTCTTGAGGGAATGAGAGGTGTAATTGTCTGCCATCTGCTTGACAATGATAGGATAATCCTCTCTGTCTAAAAAGACTCTTAGACAGTAGCATAAACACTACAAACAGCTATGGTCCCAAAATCTCAGACCTGAGATACTCCACAAGCCAAAGGCTAAGAGTGGGAGGTACCTGGACCAAAAACATCCTTTGCATGCATCCTGATGGGTAAGAGATGAACCAGTCTAAGACAGTACTGAAGAGGTTTCATTAAAAATACTGATGCCCCATCAGGATTCCATGGTCTAGAGGGTCCATTGCTGCAGACAGATCAAGCAGGACAAAGACACAGTAAAAGTCTTGATATTTGGCCAAAAGGAGATCACTAACTACCCTAATGAGGAAAGTTTCACTGCCAGGATGACTGAAAACAAGACCAGCATGGGACCAGTAACTGAATAACTGCCTGATGATATTTAACCTGCTCACAGGCAACCTTCTCAATGACTTAGTTTATAAATGATAAGTCTGAGATAGTATTGTGTGTGTGTGTGTGTGTGTGTGTGTGTGTGTGTGTGTGTGTGTGTGTGTGTGTGTGTGTGTGTGTGTGTGTGTGTGGACTGGAAAAGCCCATTCCTCCTTTGAAAGAAGTGGAAGACTCTTTGCTTTACAGAGGACTCCAGTATCTGATAAATTACTCAGCACAGAATTTCCAGCAGGCTGTGACTGACTTTGAGGGATAAGGGTCCATTTAGCAAGTTGTGAGTGCATACCTCACCCCATAAGCTCATCATAATCAGGAATTTGAGGTTCTATCCAGGAGCAGGAACAACTTCTCTCAGCCTTAACTAGTGTACTGTCCATTGAATCAAAAGGAGGCAATACCAATCTGACAGTGTTCATATTATCAAGAAAAAACAAGCTGACAGCTTATATTGTTGTGATATGAAAGCTCAATGTGTAAAAGGTAGTTCTTGGACCACAGCCTATTCACTACCCGAAAGTGTCAGCCAGGCACTTAAGCACTGCAAAGATCTCCCTGGATATAAAGGATCTTTTATATAGTACCTGTGACCATAAAAACAGCACACTTCCATTGGAATTCCAGCCTTTGCCATTCTCAATTAAGGGAACATAACTCAAAATGAAGCAATGGCCCTGCACCCTGAATAAAACAGAATGTTCACAAGATGGGACAAGTAAGTCTAGAGCAGTTGGCAGTGGCCTGTCAGAGTCAAAGGCTAACTCATTCAGACTGCCTGCTTTGTTCTCCAGAAGCAACAAATGCACTAGTAAAGTGGGGGGGCTAGCATGGGCTCACACTATAGTGAAGCAAACTAGGAAGTCATCATCATCATCATCATACCCCTTTCCCCATTTTCTACATGTGATCAGGGTGTTGTGTCAACTGTCGCCATCTCTGAGCACGTCTTGTAATGCTGTTACAGACTGTAATAAGTCTACAGAGTAAACATCTCTTATCTGTTCACACTGCATCGTGCAGTTATTAATGCTAGTTTACAATATGCATAGTATCGTTTTAACTGAAACACAGGTTTTGATAAATGGAACAGTAATTGTAACCCCATCTTCTGCTGTACTTTATCACAGCCCTATGGATCCCATATTAGAAACATAATTACCTGCTAACACTGTACTGTTAGTAGTAATGCAGGTCTGTTTGTTGTAAATGTGTGCTTGTGTCAAAAGATAAAGGTGAGAAGTAAACAAGGAAATAAAAATACTGAGATTTTATTAGATGACATTTCCTTTGCAGAGACTTTTAGTAATGCAATGTTTGTTTTCAGGGTGCCTAAGTGTCTCTACATCTCTAAAAATACATGAATTAGTGGAAAAACAAGGATTCTACACCATGGCCTCTTTGGCACTGGCATATTGTACTATGTAATACCATGCAGGCATAATTGAAATATAGAATCCGGGTTATGCCTGCATGGCAAAAATGATAGCCTGGTTAAAGGGACAAGGTCCTCATACTCCCATACAAGGGAAAACTTGCCCCCTGCACCACCTTAATTAATATAATATTCATAAAGGTCTGCCATTCTTGGGCAAAGTCATGTAACATTGTTTTACCATGTTTCTGACATCATACAGTGCATTATGATCTATGTTACTTATCTGACATAGTGTAAGCTCAGAGTTACTACATTTAGTTAGTGGGGATGTGATGAGGGGAACACAGTTTCCCTGTAATGGAATGATCTTACTCTTAATATTTAAATGCTGATTTATGTAAAGATCAGATTTACATTTCTTAAAGGTTATGTTTTGTATAGATTATAATCTTTGTAACTTACATACGAGTATCTGTTAAACAAAATAGTAATGCTGATTTTGGATCAGAACCTCAGTTTGTCCTATCTATGGTAATTCATTAGTTTAGTTTTTAAATTCCAGAATCCATTCTTAATGCACTCACGCATTCGATAAGTACCCATTTTCCTGTCTGGATAATATTTTGGCGGTAAGAACAGCTGGATGGAAAAGCATGTGGCCACTATATTACTGGTTCTAGAAAATAAGGAATTCAAAGGCCCCTGGATATGGAGCTTGGAGAACAGATTCTTTACATTTGCAAACTTTACTGCAACTATGGCCATAAAGAAGCCAAACAGAAATGAATATGGCTTTCTGCTCCTTTAAAATAATACAGACTTAAAAACATACAGATGTGTGAGCGCAGTTGCTCTGTTAACTGAATATTTTGAGGACTGAAAAAGGAATCCAGAGCTGGACATGAGTAATTCTAACATTTGGTTAGAAAATATTATGGGTAGAGCCCCAATTTTTCTTTCCATAAAGCTGGTCTTCTCATTTCAAATTTTCTGAGATTACAGTGCATCATACATTGTGTGCCTGTTTTAGATGTACGGTAACCATACATTTATCAAGTGCACACAGTAATGCGGGTAGTTGCAGCCAGGATGTTTTAGATGTACGGTAACCATACATTTATCAAGTGCACACAGTAATGCGGGTAGTTGCAGCCAGGATGTTTTAGATGTACGGTAACCATACATTTATCAAGTGCACACAGTAATGCGGGTAGTTGCAGCCAGGATGTTTTAGATGTACGGTAACCATACATTTATCAAGTGCACACAGTAATGCGGGTAGTTGCAGCCAGGGTGAATGCAGTCAGGAAACAAAGATACAGTTGAGAAGGTCATGCTTATTGGGTTTATGGGTCAGCTTGAGAGAGGCAGGGGGGGCTATCAAAGAAGAGAAGCTGTGCAGTGTGTGCAGATACAGGTAGGTCTCTTCAGTCTGGTAATTCCATGGTGCAGATTTCAACAAACAAACAAACTCTAAAAATAAAATGAATGATCCAAACTGTGGAGTAACTGAATCATCTGTGATCCTCTCATCTGTGAAAGGTCAGACTTCTTGGAATTTAATTTTGGAAAAGTTGAACATAGGAAGAGTGAAAGACTCTCCATAATTCCAATTGCAGTTTACATTATAAATTAAGTATTTCATTATAATTCCTCCTGTGAAAATTGGGCGGTGAGGGAACTGCAGTCACTTATGGTCAGGTACCTTATATAATGTTGGGTGATGCAATGTCAGCCATTAAAGGAGTTAGTGAAACTGGACAATTGAGTCAGCAATTTGACTTCTACCAGTTCATCGTGGCATTTGCCACTTTATTTTAGATAATCATTACTTCCATTTGTAAGATCTGGGAATAAGATGAAGGTAAGAGGTGGGTTATCCCTCACTTGGATGATGTCTTTCTTTGCAAAAATGTTGGCTGCATGCTGCAGCGGAGATATTATGATGATGTACAGGAACAAAGTCCGACGTTACACCAGTGGAGTCCAGACTTAGTGGACATGCACTGTCATAGTGTACATACACAAGCTGTGGGGATTCTGCAGACAGAAGCATGCTCCCCTCAGAAAGCAGCATGCAATGGAGTGGTAAGCTAGTGAAAGGAAGAAGTGCATAGTGTCCCGTAAGAGGGTAGACTACCATGTAGGGCCCACTTTCTGCCATCTTGCCACTAGGAGAATAAATGGGTGAGTATGACTTCTTGGGCAGAAACTGATATATTACATTGCCTCAGTACCAAACTATGATACACATGAGCAATAAAACAAGGGTGCATTAGCCATCCAATCTTTTGTAGGGATTTGGGGAAGTTGGGCTCTGGTCAGCAAATACAATTAAAAAGCTAGCACCCATAAGTACTGCTTATCAGTTTGGGAAGCTCCCATGTGAGGAGGGCAACCTTTACTTTGAGGAGATAGGAAACTGGTTACAAGAAGTCAGAAGTATTACAAAAGAAAAAAACACTATACTTCAGGTTATCAACAAAATGGTTGCATTTCTCAATCACTTTGCTCTGTGATTGCACCTTAGCTAGCAAACCAAAGGGTAGCATTGTATCAGTGTAAATGATGTGAAGAAATGGTCTCTCAGCATGAAGTTCATAAGAGGAGTATAGCCCTGTGTTCTATCCTCCTCCTGATATAACTGGATTGTTACTCCTTTAGATTCAATTCATGATGGTGCTCTGGTTGACTGTACACCCATCTATTTACTGGATAGGAAGTTGTGTAGTGTACTGTCAAGGTACATGACTTAAGCTGTGAAGTAGCAGAGTTTGCATGATCGATATGAAATGGGAACAATTTGAACTATCAGTGCTGAGACCATCAAAGAATAACTCAGCTAATCTGCCATGATGTGGCTTTGTGAGTTTGCATGTGCTGAAGGGGTCAGTGATGTACCATGTACTTTCTGATTTAAGAAAAGATAGAAGCCCACCGTGTATTTTCTTTTGCCATTGTGTTAGTCATTGTGTGGTCTTGTCCGGTCATTCAGCCAATGTGGAGAATTATTAGCTGGAGAACTGACACTGAATTGAGAAGAATAAAATGAGAGTGCATTGGCCATCCAAACTTTTGTAGGGATTTGGGGAAGTTGGGCCTTCGTGATTACTTCTGGGATTCTTATGATAAGGCCCCCAGATGGAGGTACTGGGAAGTGGCAAGGTAGACCAAAAACACTTCTTCTATGGGGTGTGACATTATACCTGGGGGGTTAATAAACATCGCTAGGAATGCCCTCACCTCACAGAACCACTCTGCTCAAACTGTTTATCCTACATTTTAGCTACAGGTTTTGTCTCTGAAGTTTGTTGCACTGTGGTGGTGATCTCCCTTCATGAGGGTGGCCCTACTACTAAACCCCAAGAATTATAAGACCCATCAGCCTGATGAGCCTCCTCTGAAAAGCCATGAAATGTGTTATAAATTACCTCTATTATACCAAAAATCCTATTAGACTTGACCATCAACAGTTTGGCTTTGTAAAGGAAAAATCTTGCATAATTTATCCAGATAACTTTTTTGAGAAAATTACACAGGCTGTCAACAGTGGCCATGCTGTTCACATGCTGTTTCTTGACATGATTAAGGCTTTCAGTACTATACCCATGCAGCCATTGTAAGTAAACTAAATGATTTAGAAATAGATCCCCACATGGCAAAATGGATAGCAAACTGGCAAAAAGCAAGACCTACACAGTTCAAGTGGTAGGTGTCTCATCAGCGTAGACTCAGTGTTGGGACCCCTCCTTTTTGGCATTTACATTCCCAATCCTCAGACAAGAAACAAGGTCCTCTGGCTAACCAAGTTTGCAGATGACTGCAAAATGAGCAGATACTCAAACCCTTCAGCAAGAGATCACACTTGTAAATACCTGGTGTACTAAAAACGGCCTCTAAATAAATGCAAAAAATAGCATAAACAGTACCCTACTACAAAATGAAAATGTAATTAGCAGTCTTGGAATGTGGTCTAATAATTCCCTTGTTTTCAATCATTATAAGGCAACTGCAGTCATTAAATCCTTCTACTATGTACAGCTAATTGCCAAATGAATAAAATTCAAATCCATCCAGCATTTATTAGGCCAAGTACTGAGAACACTGATTCCTTCAGGATGTAGATCATAAGACGTATGAAATAACTACAGGCATCCTACAGGCTTCTAACTAATATGATTATGGACTTAAAGAAACTGAGTTACCAAGAGAGACTGAAAGCACTGTCCCTGTATTCAGTATCCTATAGACTGTTGAGGGGAGCTCTATGCCATGCATTCTATGACATTAACAACTGTTATCCTGGTCTCTAGTATGTCAGCAAGTCTAATAGTGTCACAAATACTAGAACCATGGACCTAAATCTTCACCAGCAGAAAACATAAAACATGATGGAGAGACAGATTCATCATGTAGCACCCCCCCAGGAACTGTCTGAGTCCTACAGATTAAGCAGTGTGATACACCATCACCCTTCAAATGAGACCTAGTTGATTGCATGGGCACCCACAACTTTATCCTTACTCTTAGGTTCTGGGAAGAACACAGGGAGGTTAAAAGACCGATTACGGTGAATTATGAGACCACTTTCAGCACGAAAGAGGTGTTAGTGTATAACACAACCTTATCCCCTGTGAAAAATCAGGTAAGGTTGCCCCACCATGAAAGCTTGCAACTCAGAAACTCACACTGAAGATGTCAGTACAGTAAGCAAAACAGTTTTCCATCTTAAGAACTTCAGATCAGCCTGAATGGCAGATCTGAATGCTGATAAGGTATTTTTTTTCCAGAACATAGTTGAGATTCTACACAGGAGGAATTTGCTTGCAAGGGGATCTTATATTCAATACTACTTTCGTGAACTGTTTTACCAAAGAGATGAAGAAAGAGGAGGATCCACTGATGGACAAGCTGAAATGACAGCTAAATGCACCTTAATGGATGCGTATGATTAACCACCCTGACGTAGCTCACACAAAAATGTCAAGCCCAGAGGGATGTTAACCTCAAGGGACCCTCTGTTCCCATTTAGTCACCACTTAGAAAACTGCATCCATTTGTAAACATAACAACTTCTACTAGCAGGTTTTCAGGCCTACTTTAACACAAGTTGCACATCCTCATGAAACAAGTGCCTAAATTGAGTCAAGAATGAATCACCCAGGCTGTTAGTTGTAATTGCTCCAAAGTGGGGTGAACTAGTTGCCCCTGAGACTGTGTGAACAAATCAAGAGTGTGAGGAAGTCTGTGATAATTGCCACTGGCTAATACCATTGGAAGGGAGAACCAAGTTGCCTGGGGCAAAAGGGGTCGCCACAACAATTTTTGGCATTTGCTTCTGAACCTTCAGAAGTACTTTTTGAATCAGTGGAAAGGATGGAAACACATACAGAAACATTCCTGTCCAAGGGAATGAGAATGCGTCTATCTTCCAATTGTGGCTGCCAGAATGTCTGGAACAGAATTTATCTAGTTGTCTGTTCTGAAAAGAGGTGAACATATCTATTTGAGGTGTTCCTCACATCTGGACTACATTCTGGAACCCCACTGCTTTGAGCTGCAACTCTGTCTGCCATGACATTTTGCTTTGATGGTATGTATGATGCCTGAAGAGTCAGAAAATGCTGTAAAGCCAGTTCCCAGGCCATTATTGCCAACCAGCACAGAGGGTATGACCTTGTATCCCTTTGTTTGTTGAGGTACCATATCACTGCAGTGTTGCTAAAGACTATCTGGAGTCCATAGGTGTTGAATGACTTTCAAAGTACAGATCACTCCCAATATTTCCTTGATATTAATGTGCTTCTGTGCATCCTTGGGCCCCCAGGTGGCCTGCTCTTGCACTCCCATTGACATATCTCCCTAAGCGAGTTTGGACGAATCTGTCTGGACACACTGCACCAGAACATGAGGGAAGACGGGAAGTACTGGGTTGATACTTAGCTGTGCTCTGCACCACTGTAGCTCTCATCTGATGACCAGCAGCACTGGTAACTGTGATTCCATGGAATGTAGGTGCTGGATCTAACAATTCTGGGCATTCAATTGAATTTTCCTCATGTGGGGATGGGCCAGTGGTATCATGAAAATCATGTATACCATAAGACCTAGAACTTTTAGGAATTCTTTTGCCAAAGTAAAGTTTCTCCTGTCAAATTCCTGAAACATTATTGGATAAGCCATTCTTTTGTTGTTGTTGTTGTTGTTGATTAAGCACCACAGGAAGATGAGTTTCTGTTAGGGTGTCTAGTACAAGTTTCAAAGATTCAACTTGAACCCTAGGTGGGACATTAAGGTTGAGACCATCTCTAGCTATTCCAAACACCTGGGTACAGGCTCTGCAGAGATCAACAAGTCAACCAAGTAAGGAAAGATATGAATGCTGAGATTCCAGCAGTGAGCCACTACTAGAGCAAGGCATTTGGTAAATAGTCAAGGTGCAGTGGATAGCCCAAAGGGCAATGCAGAGAACTGATAGTGCAAACCCGACACAACAAGTCTCAGATATCTGCTGAAGCAATGAGCAATGGAGATATGATGATATGCATCCTTCAAGTCTAGGATCACCATGAAGCAGCAGTCCAGCAAAAGAGGTAGAGGAAGAACTGTCTGCAGGCTGTGCATTTTCAACCTGGAGACTTTGATAGAGGTATTCAAAAAGGACAGGTCCAACCCAATTTTGATAACAGCTCTTTTTTTGTGAACCAGGAAAATTATGGAGTAGAAACCTTTCATTCTTTCCAAAGAGGGGACAGGTTCTATGACTTCTGAGTCCAGCATTTGCTGGAGTTTAGGAGGAAATAACAAAGTCTAGTCCTGTTAGTGAGGGGCACCCCCTTAAAATGAGGCAGATGTTCCTTTCACTGCCACCTGTAGCCTCTGCCAACAATGTTGAGCATCCATTTGTTGGGAACTACTGATGGCCAGGCCACTTTGTTGAGAGCTAACTTTCAAGACAGGGCACCCAGAGAGGGACTTGGAAAAGATGGGTGCAACACCTTGGCCTATCCATAGGTTGGAAGGGGGTTATCCTTTTGGGAAAGGAACCTTGCTTGTTAGGTTTGATAGAGTTCTTGTCCTGCCATTTCCTTTTGGTGCCTTAGCTTTTGTTTGACTAGGACTTATGTCTGTTGGGCCACCAAACATTATCCTACTTAATGGAGGGAAATTTGTAAGTATGGGATATTTTAGACACCCCTTGCATCAGTTTACATCTGTCATCCCAGTGTTTAAGAATCTGACTAGCTGCTGTACCAAGCACACGATCAGAATCAAGTAGAGCATTCATGATCTCATTTTAACTTATCAGACAAGTTTTAACTGTGCAACCAGGCATGTCACTTTATCACTGTAGACATCGCTGCATTTCTAGAAACAGCATCAGCCCTATTCAAGGCTCTCCTTAAAGCATGAGGAACATTGGACACAATATCTTTCACATAGACTTTTTCTCAGCAAGTGATGATGCAGCAAATTCTTCTAAACTATACATACAACTCAGCACAACCTTTTACATAAAACACTGGTAGTTAAACAACTTAAAGGCTACCATGCCGGATTATACCATCTTCTTTCCCCAAGATTCTAGCCACTTGCTTAGCTCATCTAAATGGATTGGGTTTGATGAAGGCATAGTCTTTTTGTTGTATGATGTCACTGGGGACAGAGCAGCAGGATCTGCGGACAAGCGGTCTTGGAGACCAAGCATGGTCAAGCATACCCTGAATTTCTTAAACACTTTTTTATGCAAAGACTCATTCAACACAGTTAAATTGCAAGATTTCTTAAAAAACATGGAGGGAAGGTCACCACATTTGGGCTACATCCTCCAAAAGATCATACATCCTGTTGATCTTGGGAGCATACAAAGATTGCTCCCAATTGAATACATCCCTAACTCTAGCCAGCATTTAGAAAAAAAAAAAAAAACATCTGTTCAGGTTTTAGAACCTGTTTGTCCACACAGGAAACTGACTGATCAGGCGCTGACATTTTTCCTCACAGGAAACTGACTGATCAGAGTCTGGCACTTCTGAAACCTCAGATTCAGGATCCCTTTCAAAATCGGGATTCCTGAGTGGTTGAATTGGGGTAGAAGTGACAGTATTATTCATAACTTGGGTTTCTACCTGCAGTTAGTTACCTGAACAATAGATCTAGCCATAGCCACTGTCTTGGGTGGAAATACAGTCAAAGACTGTTGCTGTGCAACTGGTGGGTCTCCTGCTCTTTCCTACATGTACTACACTAGTGGGATAATGCCTGGGGTAAGATGTATCAACAATGGCTATAGATCCTACACTCCTGACTTCACTTGCACCTAAAGACTTTGGTTCTTCTATACCTGAACCAGGCAATGGTACAGCCCTGGAGGATGTGTCTGAACCTTGTGGCATGCACAGCTGTGGTACTAACACCACACCGGGGGACCTGGTGATGCAAGAAGATGAGCAGTCCAATAGCTGCCTAAGATATAAGCCATAATGCTGAGGGATATTTCTTGATTTATTTCTGTGTTTTTTAAGGGCGCAAAGGGTAGATGGTTAGGTGGGGGAAATGTATCTGAATAGGGGATGAAAAACTGAATAGGGGATGAAAAACTGGCCAGATCAATATCAAATACTGGCTGCATGGTCAACCCAGTAAAAATGGGCAAATCCCACTATTGTCCTTGTAAATAGCAATCTGCAGTCTGTTTCTGTAGGGTACTGCTCTGAATAACATGACTGTAGCTTCAGTCACACAGTTCCAAGCACAAACTACATGCATAAAACTACACTAGTTTTGTAAAAAAAAGGGCTAGGTTCAGTGAAATGTATCAATACAGACTAAAACAGCAGTAAACAAGAAATAAATCATAAACTGATGAAAAACTCCTACCAGATATGTTTAACATACAAAATGGTGCCAGATGCAATAAGTCTGTTTCTGCAAGGATTACTGTTCTAAAGATTGCACTGATGCACTGAATAAAATGCCAGCCTCAGTAACATGGTTCCCAGCACAAAATACATGCACAAAAGTCCCTTTATTTTGTAAAAAAAAAGGGGGGGGGGCTAGTTTCAGTCAAAACCAACGGATTTAAATGAAAAATCATTAAAATGATGTAATCCTGCTCAATCACCTCAAATAGTCATAGGCCAAAGGAAAAAAAACTGCAATATCAGCAAGTTTTCATGTCAAAACTTCCAAATGAAGCTTTTAATCTATGGGACAGGCCTTACTGTGTTACTCAAAGTAAAAACAGAAGCTTGTACAAAATGTCTAATCAGAAACAACAGTCAAAGCAGCAGAATACAATATTTAAGCACTGACAGAAAAATCAGAGTGAAGAAAAAAAAAAGGTTTCTTATCTGAATTTAGCAGCTGAAAATCTAGATTAAGAAGTGGCCTTCTCTGATATCCTTCTCTTACTGTGGCTCTAGAAAACTGAAAGGGTCCTCTCTATGGGTCTGAAAGGCAGTTCCTCTACTTTCAGGCAATTGGTCCATTACACCCACAGACAGGCAGGGGGAAGATCACCAGGGCACTACTCCCCATATGCCAGTAAGGCAAGGTGTTTGTTGAACATTATTAATTGTGTGACTGAGTGTTCTCACTTAAATGTGAAATTCCATTAACACATCACATTTTCACAATATTCACAGAGTACAAATTTGTGATTTTCCACAAAAGTAATGGTCAGAAAGAAAATAAAATCAAAGAGAAACAGCATTTTGCTTAATTAGCAAGCTTGTGATCTGTGAGTTTTCAGTACTCTAAAGCCGCTAGTAACGTTTGCAGTGAACAAGCCATGCAAGTAAAAATAATTGTGGCATATCTATCATGTGTCCTTTTTTAAAGCACAGCATTGTATTGTGGTCATATTATTTCTTGCAGTGAATATGTTTTCTGGCTTGACTTATCTGTTTTTAAATATAGCTGAAGCCATTGTGGGGTCATCAACTAATGTGCAAACCACTCTATAAAAGACATATTTATAGAATTTAAATCTTCAAAAGTCACTTACATTATTTACAAATTAAACAGCATAAATTATTAAGTATAACTGGCAGGAAATCAAGAATGAAGAGAGAAGAAATACGATCTTATTGTTTGGCAGTGAGCATTTGGGTTCCTGAAATATTATTTAGATCTCATAATGAACTATAAACATTTAGCCGCAAATGCACAAAATATTCATCACAGTATTAGAAATGGAAATTTGGGTTCTATTATGAATTGCCAACTTCCACAAAGCTGATGAAAAAAAAAATACTGAAAAATAATGCCAGAAATGCAGAAGGATGAAGCATTTATTTTTTCAGGGGGCAAGCCCTCATGCACTCCTTGATGTAGGAGTCAAGACCCCTGCACTCTTGAATTTATATATACAAACTCCTCTGCTGAGCCAGCTTGAAGAAGGGAGGAGGTCTCCCAAAAGAAGTGAATCATTGTTGGCACAAACCTGGAAATCACGCTGGCAATGATTTTCTGTGAAAAACAACATTCAATATTCTGCCTCTTGATTTTTTTTTTTTTTTTGCCTGCGAACATCTGAAGCTCGGAGAATTTCACCTCAATCGACTGTAGAGGAGCCTGGAAACGTTTATCTAAACATTTAGAACAATCTCACAACATAGTTGTACACCCCTTTTTACTTATTATATTCTCCCCCAAAGTTGCCATTACTCGAGAGAAAGGCAAATATGTTTTTTTCAGAAAAATGAGATGTTTGTCTTTCTCGTTTCTTCTGTGACTTCAGAATGGAGAAGCAGCGTTTGTGAAACACAGGGCTCAGATTTGTCTGAGTGGAGTCCTTGCATTTTACAAGAAAGAATGAATCCTTATGGGAGGGGCAATGTTTGCTTCTAGACTATTGAGTCTGGCCAGGCCAGCTATTGTTTAGGCAAGGCTCCTCATTAAATCAAAATAAGAAGGGAAGGCAAGTGCTATATGAGTTGTGCAGGCAGCTAGCATATGTTTTTAGGAGTGAGAGAGGGATATTGGAGATCCAGGGTAGCTTTGGTGAAATGGAAATGTTTAGCAAGAAAGCTACTTTATATCGGAGACCATCAGGATTAACAAGTTCCATTTAATGTCATCACCTCCTGAAAGCAGGATTAGTTCAACTAGTGTAGTTAAGGATACAAATCAAAAATATATAAAGGAAGGGGGAGTGGTAACAAGTAGGTTAGGTGCAAGGTTCCCCTGACATAAATACCAACTGAATTAAGGGGTTGAAGAGGACCTCTTTGTTTCTTCACAAGATTTTTTTCTCATTTTTCCCTTCTCCAGTAAGTTAAAACAGTGTAAGAGGCTAAGTGTCACAGTCAGATGGAAAACCAGGACTGGATAAACTGACAAACAGGAGACGGTAAGGAAGGGACAGATGTGAGGCAAGACTAATAAACCTTCTTATGATCGCCCATGTGAAATGTCTCTTGGGAAAGCAGGAACACATTGAAGTTTGTAAAATGAACCAATAACCAAAACAAATTGCATTCATGCACAAGATAAACAAAATAACCAAAATAGTGCACAAATAGAAGATCCTCCCAGAATTTAACTTGGTAAATTAGCAAAGAACACAAAGCAGTCTTTGAAACTATGAAAACTTTAATCATACAAACACTGACAATCAGTGATATAAACAGATTAAGCAAACACTTTCACCTGCCACATGAAGCAGACTACTTCAGAAATAAAAACATTCCTACAGCCACAAATTTAAATCCATAATACTGAACCATGTGATCAAGTATTATCCAATAAGTCTAGAATGTGCTGATGTTAAATGCCAAAAATTAACCACTAAAATGACAACAAGGTGTTCCCATTCCAAAATAATCTCACATAAATATTCCCATAAAATTATTACAGAAATTCTCCAAACACTATAAATACTCATATAGCTTCCTTCATGGAAATTAAAAAAGTTAAGAAATGATTAATTTCATAAATAATTCACAAGGACACAGAAAAAAACAGTCCCTATAAAAATCATGCTTATATAAATATATAAATAATTGTTTCATTATGGCTTGTTAAAAAATATAAATAAACAGTTCATTGCAGTTTATTGAGAAACCTTAATTCAATAATCCAAATAAATCCAATAAGTGAATCCTTTTTTAAAAAAAAAATAATTGATTAATTATAGTTACAATTTTGTTGCCTCTTCTTGAAGACAGGCAACAAAAAGGCACAATCATTAATGCCAGGTGGGCCGGTGGCATTCAATCTGAGCTGCCAAAGCAATTCTTTATATTCAGTGTTGGTCTCAAATGAGCCACCACATGGATTGCAGTCCATTTTTCCTAATATTACAAAAGAGAATTGTTTGAAATTTGAGCATTCAGTAGTGTGCCTGTAAAGGGCATCACTGGGGTTTGCTTTTAAAATGTCATAGTTGTGCTCAAAAATACATTTTCTAAGGGTGCGTTCAGTCTTCCTGGCATTAAAACACTGAACATTCAGAGTACAAGACTAAATGTACCAATCCCATAGAACTGCAATTTGCCATTTTGAGGAAAAACTGACACACACACACAAACGCGCATTGTTATCCAACCTGAAGCATTCATCCTCACAAATAAACTTGCGCTGATTACATGTTCCACACTTTTTTGTACCCTTCTGTAATTTACCAGAATGTCCATTAATGAAACCTGTCCCTACCAAATTTTTAACATTCTTTGCCCTTTTGTATACAAAGTGGGGCTCATCTCCCAAACTTTTAATTTATAATTTTAGCGGAAGTCTTTAAAATGCTTCAATTCCTTTTAACAATTTTTTTGACCATCGGTGATCCCAAATTATATTGAAGTATAAGAGCTCTGTTGTCACTCGTCCAGTCAGGATAAAACAGAAGAACAGCTGTGGGTTCAGTTCAAGCAGCTTTATTACAAACACATCAGGAATGAGGCTTTGTAACTTAAACTTAAATAAACTTATAAACAGACTGACTACCACACTCATACATGTTAACACTCTGGCTGTTCTCTCAAAATGGCACTGCTGCCTGCACATGCTCAGTATTTATATGCATGTGCCTACATCTGGAAATGCTTCTTAAAGGTACAACACATGCTCTGTTCTACATCCTCTCTCTTTGAGAAATATATCATACATCAAATGACAGTACTCAATAACATGCAATTATACAGAAATGATCTTTGATACACAATTATACAAAACTAATTATATGATATGCAATTATACAAAATCAGACACATATAAAACAATCATGTCCAGGTTGCAGTGTATTTCTCACTAGGTCTAGAAATACGACCTGATCATATAACATACAAGTCAGAATTGGATCTAGCAATGGGGACTGTCTTCAAGGAATGTTCAACTTTGGGGACAACTGGGACATCATCAGGAACGAGAATGGATACTGAAACATGTTCTTCGGTATGAACATTGTCAGGGTTGCTCTGAGATTTAGAGTCTGTGTCACAGGCACAATGCTGTGATATCATTTCTGGGGTACCTATTACTTCACCAACAAGTCAAAATAGCGACACTCACATGTTCGACTCCACATCATCGACACTTCATAACATCGACGTTTCAGGTAAGCGATCTTCCCCCTCACAGGACCCATGGTAGCACTCGTTTCACTATTAAGAAGGTAAGGACAACGCTGTCAGGGTACATTTTGAAGAATGACGTAAACCTTACGCGTTAAAAGAGAGAAACGAGTGCTACCATGGGTCCTGTGAGGGGGAAGATCGCTTACCTGAAACGTCGATGTTATGAAGTGTCGATGTGGAGTCGAACATGTGAGTGTCACTGTTTTGACTTGTCGGTGAAGTAATAGGTACCCCATTTCTGATACAGGAAGACGATGTCTGGGGTTTCTCCTGTATTCTATATCCTCAGATTCCAGTAAGTAGGATCTCGGCTCAGCACATATACCTCTCACTTGACCAATTTGATTAAAGCCTTTTGCCATTTCATCCTCACTGTCTCTCCTTCTTTTAACAGACAAACAATTCTGCTCGTTTCATCATAGCTGGATTTCTGAGAGCACTTCTTAAAAAGTTGGGCTTTGATTACTCTGTTGTTTTTGGCATTAGGCACCAACAAATTAGAACTGATAGGCAAAGTTGTTCTGGTTTGCCTAGATAGAAGTCTCTGAGCAGGGAAGCCAAGTAGGTTGCTGCGGGGTATATTTCTGAGATTAAGTAAATTCAAGAAGATATCGATATTGTCACACTTTGACCTCTCTAGTAATTGCTCTGCACTCTGTACTGCACGTTCAACAGTGCCATTTCACTGTGGGTATTTCAGACTACTAGTAACATGGATAAAGTCACACTCTTTTTGCAAATCTCTGAAACAATTAACTTGAAAACTGGGTACTGTTGTCAGAAATAACTGTGTGGACTACCATGGAATGAGAAATGATGTTTCATCTTAGTAAAAACAGCACTGGACGTTAGGTTAGGTAGCAAATTGATCTCAAACCAGTTTGACTAAGAGTCTACCAACATTAAGTAATGCTGATTGTTCCACTCGAATATGTCAGTGGCTACTGTTGACCAAGGTAGTTCAGGAATATGGCCTAGCTGAAGTGGCTCTTTCTGTAAATGTTGTTTAGTACTGTTGCATACTGAACTAGAAGAAAGCACTTTATCAAAGTCTTTTGACAGAGAAGGTCAAAATACTAGTCCTCTCGCCCTTCTTTTGGTAAAATCGGAACCTGGGTGGCCACGATGCAAAATCTGAATGTATTCATGTTGCAAGGAATTAGGAACAATAACTTTGTGACCTTTAAAAATGATGCCATCTTCCATCAGCATCTCATCTCTGTATGGAAAATAAGGTTGGGTTTCTGGCGGTACACAAGATTGCTTTGACAACAATCCAACATGAATGAAGTGGTTGAGCTTTTGCAAAATTGGATCAGTCTTTGTATGATCTCTCAGCTCAAGTCTTGTGGTAGAACAATTATGCACTTCCATGACATCAAAGTAAAAATTCTCTGCATCCAGCTGTTCTGTTGTATTTCTGAGTGACCTGGATAAGGTATCAGCCAGATAAAGAAGTCTTCCTTTTGTACAGACCATTTTGTAATTGTAATTTTGTAATCTAAGCATTATTCTTTGTTGTCTTGCTGGAGTGGTATGCATAGATTTCTTTAA
The DNA here is from genome assembly GCF_019279795.1 of Protopterus annectens. NCBI lineage: Eukaryota > Metazoa > Chordata > Ceratodontiformes > Protopteridae > Protopterus > Protopterus annectens. The sequence continues at coordinate 44,367,392 of NC_056738.1, forward strand.
AATAGTGACTAGAGGTTGATGATCAGTTTCGATTTGGATAGCTCAGCCATAAATATAATCATGGCACTTTGAACATGCAAACGCAATTGGCAAAAGTTCCTTCTCAATTTGAGCATACTGCATCTCAGTTTGGGTAAGATTTCTAGATGCTTAGGCAACAGGTCTGCCCTATTTAAGAATAACTGCACCAAGACCGAACTTTGAAGCATCACAGGAAAGAACTACTGGTTTGTGGACATCATAGTATCTCAGTGTAGGTGGGCTGGCAATTTGCTGTTTGAGGTTATCAAATACTCTCTGGTGTTGCTCTAACCATGACAAGGCAACATTTTTGCATGTCAGCTCTCTTAAAGGTGCTGATAACTCACTAAAGTCAGGGATGAATTTGCCCAAATAGTTAACCATAGCATGGAAATGCTGTAAAGACTGGACATTGTCTGGAGCCGGCATCTCAAGAAAGGCTGCTTGTTTGGAAGGGTCTGTTTGTAAGCCTGTACTAGTAAATACATGACCTACATAAGTAACTTCTGGTACTCTGAATTTACATTTCAGAGGATTGAGCTTTAAATTCACCTCATGTGCTCTGTCCAGAACTTTCCTGAGGTTTCTGTCATGCTCTGCTTCACCATTGCCTCCAACCAGTAAATCATCCACTGTTATAGCACATGGATAGCCTGAAAACATTTGCGACATTGCATGCTGAAAGACTTCACTGGCAGAATTTATTCCAAAGGGCATTCCGAGGACTCTGTCTCTACCAAAGGGTACTGAATGTAGTCAGTAGTGAAGATTTGTGATCAAGCATTACTTGCCAAAATTAACTCTTTGTATCTAAGACAGAAAAACAGTGGCATTTGGCATGATGGTGACAATCTCCTTGACTATATGCATAGGATGATGAGGTCTCTTTAATGTCTTGCTCAAGTCTCTTGGGTCAATGCATATTCTGATTTGGGTCTATATTGTATTGTCGAAAACTGACAATATCAAATCTGATATTGTCGGCACGACAATATCGAAAGTGAAGAATATCGGCCAGGTAAACGGAAATCTCCGTAGGGGGAGATTTCCATTTACTTCAATGTAGTGCAGTCTTGGAGTTGGTATATTTAAGTAGTGGGGGGGGCTGCAGCCCCTCACGTGGGGGGTGCAGGGGGGCTTGCCCCCTGCTTACACCCTTTAGTTTTTTTTTTGTTCTTTTTTGTTTTTTTTATACTTGTTCGATATTTTACTGCATCGATCAATTGTGTTTGACATTTATTGCTTCAATGCAGTAAAATTTCGACATGGTAATATAAACACTCTGATCTCATCCAAATTTTTCTTATGAGTAGCTACCATGGAAGACACTCACTCATTTGGTTCTGTGACTGGATAAATCACACCTTGCTGCACCATCGTGTCTAAGTGGGCCTTGACTTTGACCTGCATAGCTATTGGAACTCTCCTTCCTGGTCTTACCATTGGACTGACCTCTGGGTCTACTTTCATGGAGTGCACAACTGGAAGTTTGCCTAACTTGTCATTGCAAACATCAGCATACTCTGAGAAAATAGCATCAGTGAAGCTCGAACTGGGACCTGTGCTCACATGATGGACTTCTTTGGTAAAAGAAAGCAATTTCATTTTTAAACTGTCTCTGAGACCTAATAATGATTGCACAGGTCTTCTGACTACATAAAATTGTAAGCTGTAACTGCTCCCAGCTGAATAGTATGAAAGCACTACTGAGCCTTCGGTTTGAATCTCTTCACCTCCATAAGCAAGAAGCTTTGCACAACTGACCAAATTAAGTTGTTTTCCAGCTATCACTCTAGCAAATGTTTCTACTGATATAACATTACATTTTGAACCAGTGTCTACTTTGAGCTCAGTGGGCTTACCATTGATTGGGACATTACAAAATACATCATTCTTTGCCAACAGATCTACTGCATTATCTTTGTCACCGATCACTGATACACCATCTACATAGAAAGTAGGGTTGCAGCTCTCTACACAATCAAATTGCCTTTTTGAGTGACCTTTCTTAATAATTGAATGAGGCTTGCCTGATTTACAAAACTTTTGAAAGTGGTTCCATTTTTTACACTTGTGGCATTGCTGACCAAATAACCAAATATATATACCAAATATACACTAAGAAGGACCGTAGCTCACTGCAAATGCTTACTTTCAAAAATCACTTTTAATAAAAAACAAATAAAAATGAACCCCTGAGGGTTAAAACTATTTTACACTAAGGTTAAGTGCTTTCATCTGCTAACTGCAGACTTCTTCAGAACAATGAAATGTGTCCCCCCTATATAATACATTTTCAAAAAAAAATCAAGATCCAGTGGGAATGCTCACTCAATTAACCTTCTCATGAATAAAACATAACCTTATGAATATTCATTAATTCTTAACATTTCCTCCCCTTAAATCTACCTTTACCTGTTCTAAAAATCAATTACATTAGGGGACACCAACCACACTAGAGTAAGGTTTAGGAAAGGGAGTTGTTTATCCCAACATGTCATATACTTGGCTAAGTGTATGGCATGTCCGAGTTAGTATGTGGGGAAGACAGACAGACAACTGAGGAACAGGATATATGATCACACCTACTGCATAAAGAAAAATGATAAAAACAATGCTTTGTGTAGACACATACTTAAATATGATGCAAGCCACGTGTTTAAATTTGGGATTTTAGAACAGGCAAAGGTAGACTTAAGGGGAGGAAATGTTAAGGTCAAATTAGCAGAAAAGGAGGTCAAATGACAACTCAGGCTAAATGCAGCCAAAGAACCTGGATTGAACGATCGTATCCCCACTAAACCAATCTTGGATGCAAGGATATGAATGACGTGTTGCAGTGGGGTATATGTACACACAGAATAAAGTAAGAAACACGTGAACAGAAAAAAATAAAAAACAAAAACTGGTGCAACAAGAAAGGAGGCAACATGCCAGGTTATAATGTCCAAATAACTAAAGTGTAATATTGAGTGTTAAAGATGTATACATATTTTTTAATATATCATTTATTTATTTACTTATTTATGTTACATTTGTTAACCGGGAAATTCCGACTGGACCAGATCCATTTTCAGCAGAGGCCTGGGGAGAAAAGCTCCGGCATCAAGTTATACAAATACAGTACATCCAGCTTAATACACAAAACATGTTACATCATGTATACTGAGCATAGTAATATAACAAGAAATTAATAAAAACACTCCAGGTAAAAGAAGATATAGAACATGGGTAAAAAGACAATGTCAGTTATACATTGGTAAGAGAAGAAAATATATCAAGTAAGATTCTACAGTTAAAAGTACCCTTTCAGATGACCAAGCCTACAGGGGATCAGAGATCCAGCATGTGATTAGAGAGCAGTTTACGGAGTTAATAGCAGTGTGGGTAGGGTTATGTGATACAAGGGCATAACCAGGTACTAAGAAGATGTGATTTGAGGGAGTTTTTGAATATGGATGTGGAGGGGGCATTGGACACAGATAGGGGAAGAGAGTTCCAATTTCTGGCAATGGTGTGGGAGTAGAGCGCTTTCCCTGCATTATTGTTAGCCTTGGTGATAGAAAGGACAGATTTTTCACTAGATCATAGGTATTGAGTTGCAGTATAGACAGTAAGTAGGTTGGATAATAAGGGTTTTTTTTTTCAGGATATTTGAGAATATTGTAGGCTGTGCCCAGCTGATGATAGTTACGTAGCTGTGGTAGCTCAAGCCATTTTAGTTATTTTAGTGCAGCACAGTGATGGGTTCTATAGGCTGAGTTGGTAGCAAACTTGGCTATTTTATTGTATCATTATTCTAGTTTGTCTAGGTCACATTGTCTGATATGGGTAAAGATTGGTGCTACGTATAATAGAGTTGAGAGGAGGTGGCTTTGTGCAAAAGTGACTCTTGCTTTTTGTGAGAGAAAGGACTTATGCCTGCATAGGGAGCCTAGCTTTTTGTGTACTAGTTTTATGGTATGTGAGATGTAAACATCAAAGTGGAGATTATTGTCTATTTCAATGCCCAGAAGTTTGGTGTGGTTAGAAGAGGAGATGGTGGTGCCGTCCTTAGATGTTATGGTAAAGGAGAGGGTTTTTTTTATCTATTAGGGGTAAATAGTAGCAGTTTTGTCTTTTTGGGATTTAGAATTAGTTGGATACCTGATATCCATTTTTCTACTGAGTTAAAGGTATCTTGAGTGAGTGTATGTAGGGTGGTGGGAGATGAGGTGGAGCAGATCAGGGTTGAACCATCCGCATATTGTATGAGTACGGCATGTTGTGTAGCGCTATTGAGGTTATTTGTGAAAATAGAGAACAATAGCGGGCCCAGTATAGAGCCCTGTGGGATTCCTGTGGTAGTTGGAAGTTGTGTAGACAGAGTTCCTTTCCACTGGACTGATTGTTGCCTGTCAGATAGGTAGCTTCTGAACCAGGCTATAGTAGAGAAGGTGAAGGATAGTGATGTTAGTGAATCTAGTAGAATGGAGTGGGAGACCATATCAAATCCTTTTGAGAGGTCTAGGAAAATGGGCGAAACATATTTGTTATCATTTCTGTGATGGTTTATATGATTAGTGAAGGATAGAAGGGCTATGGTAGTGCTGTGATGTGGACGGAAACCATGTTGTGTGGTAGATAGTAGATTGTGTGTGTTGAGAAATGTCATCACTTGCAAGTGGATGCATTTCTCAAGAATTTTGGATAGGGGCAAAGGATGGCAATAGGTCGGTAGTTGGAGAATTCGTAGGAGTTACCTCCTTTATGGAGAGGAATGATGTGAGATACTTTCCAGAGTTTGGGTATGTAGGATTCTAGTATGGAGCAGTTGATTAGGATGGAGACAGGATATGGTGAACCAGGTATGTTATCAGCTGCCAATGTGGTTGGCTTTAGTTTTAGGAGGAGTTTTTTTGATAGCTGAGGTTGGCACTGGTGATAGGCTGAAAGAGGGGGTGATGTGGGATAGGTTGGGATGTGATTGAGGTACTGTTTTTGGTTATTTGACTGGACAGGGCTAAGATGGATTTAGTAAAATGGTTATTAAATTGAGAATCTATGTCTAGGGTATTGTTAGCAGAGCTGGGTGCTGGAGTAGTGGTTTTGCCTGGTTTGCCTGTCTTTAGTAGGGAGTTAATGGCATGCCAGAATTGTTGTGGATTATTTGAATATTTCCTTTGGGCACTAAGAAAATAGTTTTGTTTGTTTATTTTGGATTCAGCCTTGGCCTTGTTTCTAAGTTGTTTGTTATACATGTTTTTTTTTCTTTTCACAAATGCTTTTATACTATACAACAAAAGTGCAATATTGTGTTCTAAAGAAGTACATATATTTTTAACATAGCACAAAATATTTAAAAATGTATAAATGTATTTTTATACTAAAATGTGACATATATATGCATATGTGATTGTTTTATAACTGTATGGCAACAGGGTGTAATATAAAACTGTGCAGGCTGAATGAGCAGAATTAATGAATATTCATAAGTTTATGTTTTATTCATGAGAAGGTTAATTGATTGAGCATTCCCATTGGATCTTGATTTTTTTTTGAAAATGTATAATATAGGGGAAAGAAACACACATTTCATTGTTCTGAAGAAGTCTGCAGTTAGCAGATGAAAGCACTTAACCTTTGTGTAAAATAGTTTTAACCCTCAGGGGTTCATTTTTATTTGTTTTTTTATTAAAAGTGATTTTTGAAAGTAAGCATTTGCAGTGAGCTGTGGTCCTTCTTAGCATGTATTTGGTATATATATTTGGTTATTTGGTCGCATATACTCTTACAACTTTGTATTTAATTGCTGACCAAATCCTAAGCACTTCTGTCTTTTAGACTCATGTTTGGCACCACAGTCACGACAGTTAATAATAATAATAAGACTTGGCTTGGATTTTGCTGATTCGCCCTTATACTGCACTGAGCATGTCCATTTTGCTGAACTAGTCTTGGAACTTACTAGAAAGTTATGGGTCCTCCCAGGAAATCCCACAGGGGTTGCAGCTGCCATGTGCTTAGGCCTGTTTCTGCTTGCCACATGTTGCATGCTGTCTACACTTGCTCTAGAGGCTGCTGAAAATAAGCACTTTTCACTTGTAAGCATGCTCGTGTACCTTTCTGTGAGCTCATGAATTTGACAAATCTCTATAGCTTTGCTCAACATTAAATCACTGTCACAAAGCAAACTCTTTCTCACTACAGCATTATTAACTCATCTTTCAAGTCACCAAATCTACACATTTTAGCTTTATTTCTAAAATCAGTGATATAAGCTGCAAAAGTTTTACCTGGCTTTTGGTCTCTTGTATAAAATAGATGCCTCTCTAATCTAACATTTGTCTGGGGGTTAAAAATGTCTCTAAATTTATGTTTCAAGCACTCAGGGTGCTCTCTTGATTCAACCAGTACAACAATAAGGCAGTTTTCCCCCTCTCCTGCATATACTGCTGATGCATACATAAATGAACTCTCTCTTTCAGTGGCCTCTGACCCAGCTAAGTTAAGGAAAATAAATGCCCTTGTATGTGCATCTTTGTCAGAAAAAGCTGCTTGTATGAAAATATTGTATTCCTGCTCAAATACTCTCCAATTATCTGCTATATTATAATCAAACACAAGTGGACTGGGTTTGCAAATTGCCTCTGACATATCGACACACAGTACTGAAGGTGCTTGGAATTATGTACGGACATACACACAAATAAATATATGAGAACTTTATGCCAGAATTTGTAATTATGTCCAATAGCACAACAGACTCTTAGAAATAACTGCACTTTGCCAAATAAGTCTCCGTAGCACAAGAACACTTTGAAATCACCGTACTTTGCAAAATCAATCTTTATCAGTGTAAGAAGTACTTTGAAATTACTGTACTTTGCGAATAAACTGTACATAGCAGAAGAAGCTCGGAGTAAGAAACACTTTGAAATAAATGCACTTTGTAAATAAACTATATACAGCACAAAACTCTTCAAAATGGCTGTACTTTGCAAAATAACTCTGTACGGTGTAAGAAACACTTTGAAATGGTGGCACTCTGTGAATAAATGTACACAGCACAAGAAACGTTTTGAAATGGCTGTACTTTGACTGCACTTTGTAATATAGCTGTACTTTGCACACAACAAACTCTTTGAAATAATTGCACCATGATAAAGCACACACTTTGCAAACACTTTGCGCACTCTGAGATATTTTGAACAACTCTAGTTATGTTTTGAATGGCTTTGGTCAATGCAAAATAGTAGTTCATACCCAAAACACAGTTTTTTTACTAAACATGGACTCACCTTGCCTTAAGCTTAATTGTCTCCTTTTATTGTACTTGTTATGCCCATTTAACCTCCTATCAAGCTCATTATACTTTTCTTGTGCTTGTTTTACTTTAAACATGGTTGTTATGCAAATCAGAGTAATTCTGAGTCCCATATGAATATCTCTGCTAGTTTTATCAAATATTGTGGTTTCAAACATTTTGTTTAATTAATAATGCATTTTGTGCCTTTCTTTTGATTGATAATACATTTTGTGCTACCTGATTAATTAATAATACATTTTGTGCCTTACAAATGCTCCATTTCATTCTCTTTGCAAGATAAATTGTTTGCATGTTTTGGTTACCTGAAGTTCATTTCTGGCCCTTATTGATCGTTTGAGCTCTGTATCACTCAACCTGCTCAATCTGCCTTCATCTTCAACTCTGCACCTCATGGCTTGAAGAAGTTGCACTCTCGATCCCAGTTCTGACACCATGTTGCTTGTCCAGTCAGGCTAAAACAGACAAATGGTTGTGGTTTCAGTTCAAGCAGCTTTATTACACACAAACACATCAGAAATGAGGCTTTGTAACTTAAATAAACTTATAAACAGACTGACTACTACACTCATACATGTTAACACTCTGGCTTTTCTCTCAAAATGGCAATGCTTCCTGCACATGCTCACCATGTATATGCATGTGCCTACATCTAGAAATGCTTCTTAAAGGTACAACACACACTGTATTCTACATCTGTGAAAAGCATTCCCATCAGCCTTGTTCCCATTACCAAGCATATGTGCTCCTCCAGAACTGTGCTTAACTTCGCTGCTTTCAATACCTACACCAACAATGGTTATATACCTGTTACCACACCTTTTGGCAACCTCATTACTGATACTTTCCAACAGAGGACCAGGGTAGCCTGTCTCCATAAACACTGACTCCAATTTATTTTTTTCCTTCAAAAAGATGACTCTGCTGTCATCTGCTCTGTACCCACCCTACAACAACTACAGGTAGCTACACAACAGTCCCTCTCAGCTGTTGAATCCTGGCTCACTAACTCATAACTGATTCCTAATCCAAGTAAAACTAAACGTATGCTCTTTTTCCCCAGAAAATCTAAAGGCTCTCTACCATTGTTTCAAATATACTCCTCCAACAATATCACAATTGCAACGGTATCCCAAACAAAACTGCTAGCTGTTATAATCAACAATAATATGAAATTTTACAAGCACTTATCACAAACTATCAAAAAGACGTGTAAAAATTAGGAACACTATACAGAATCAATCCATGCCTCACAAACACTACAAGACAGAGCAATTGTCAGAACCCACTTTCTCTATAACCTGCTATATGCCTCAGCTATCTTCATCAACCTAAAGAAAACAGATCTAGTGAAACGTGAAGCATGCTACAATAAAATAAATTTGCAACAAGCTCCCTACATAGATTCCACTGCTGCACTGTCTTGCAACAACTGAATTGGTTAGAATTACCCCACTACTTAACCTACTCACAGTTCATCAATGTCCATAAACTAATTTACCAACCAAATAATTCTCCTGCTCTCCAAAATCTACTACAACCATACACCAACACTTGTGTCCTCCATTCTTCAAACAAGTCTCTACTACAAATCACAACATCTAACAATTGAGCCAGGGACTCTCTCTACTCCAACCATGTCTCTAAAACTTGGAATACTATCCCTCAACCTATCATTACTGCTGCCAACCCAATTCATTTCAAAAAGCTACTTAGGATTCACCTGAAGAATAACTGGCTTTGCCCATGTACAAGCCCTGGTTAAATCTCATTTTCCTGTCCATTAGCTTTCCTACCTGTACTCTTTCAATTCTTGTGTATAATATGGAATTATAGTTACCCTTTCTGATAATATATTCCCCCCACCACCACACCACTACCCATTAACTCCCCTAACATATTTTCTAATTTATATAGTTCTCCTCTGTCTTGAATATACTCCCTACACATAAATATTATGTCAGTATCTTCTGTGCAAGATGGTTTTATACTATTGGATGTATAAATATCTGTCCTTTTCACCATTGTGAACTTTATGGTATTTCAAAATGTCCAATTCTACTGTATATAACCTAATGTAAGCAATGTAATTTAGGTCTGTATCCTCTGTGCAAGATGATTTTAAATGATTGCATCTATAAATGTCTTTTCCTGAATGGAAATGTTATGGTATAATCAAACTATCATATTCTAAAGTATACAAGTTAATATAATCAGTATTTGTTTGTTTGTGTCTTTCGGCTTTTCCCGGTTAGGGGTCACCACAGCGGAACTCCGGTCCACTAATGATTGGCAGTAGATTTTTACATACTGGCTTGCCGGGCCTAACGCACAACCTTCAATGAAGGAATGCCCATTCACGCATGTTGCTACACAGAAGACGCTCTAACTGAGAATCGAACGGGCAATGTCTAACTGTGAGGCGGCAATGCTACCGCAGCACCACCACCGCAGTACAAGTTAATATAATCAGTGTAATTATGCTAATTGTCTGTGCAGCTTTTCTCCCCTAATTATGCTAATTGTCTGTGCAGTTTTTCTCCCCAGGCCTCCAATAAAAATGGGCTCCGACCCAGTCAGACTTTCCCTGTAAACAAATGTCAAATAAAATAAATAAATAAATAAATAAAAATGTTTCTTTATTAGAAACCATTATAGCTAACTTCATAAATTGACCTTACAAGATGTCTTTTTTTGGTGAAAAGTGGTGACAACTACTAAAGTGCAAATATGCATTTGAAAATGTGGGTTTTCTATATATAGTAGAAATAAAATGTCCTTGTGGAATATTAATGGTAATATCAAAATAGTTAACTTTTTGTGCATTTAATTCATAAGTAAACCTCAAAAAACTGGTATTGCCTTTGATATAGTGTAAAAAGCTGACGGCATCTGTTTCAGTTCCTTACCAAAGGATAAATATATCATCTAAAAACGTGAGTATAGTTTGAAATATTTATAAAGCTGTCACTGAAACAGGAATTTTCTCTCCCATCATAACCTAACTAAATTGGAAAATGCAGGGGTACAAGCTGCCCCCACTACAACCCACCTGTTTATACGAATCACCTTCAAAAAAATAAAGATGTTATTAAGAGCGATCTCCATAAAGTCAACCATAATTCTAATATCATTGGAAGATAAGAAATCACAGCTCAAAAAAGCCTCATGAAAGTAATCCAAGCCAATTTCTTGTGGAGTACTTGAAAATAAATCAACTGCATCAATAATTACAAATTTTGGATTGAAATAATGAGTGAGATGTTTTTCAAAAAGTGAAACAAAACTGGTGTTGTCAAACCCTGTGATAAAGCATCTTCTAAAAAAGATCTATTTTTCTATATGCTAGGTTGACATAATTTTTTGAAACTGTCATATGTGTCAACATTACTTAACAGGGAAAGCATATCACTCACGTAACTGATTGAGTTGTATAACTCAGTTCCGCCACCTTTGTCAGGCTTCATAATCCTTAAGGTCTTATCTTTTCTCATGCTCAATAACAAATCATACTCCTTCTAGGTAAGGTTGTAAAATCTATGTTGATTGGTCTTAGAAGCATTAGTACTATATAAATCATTTGCACAGCCCAAAGCAAACACTTGTACCAATGGATTAGATGTAGGAATGTAAACACTCCTTTTACAAAACTGTTGTGATCTCAAAAGCTTATCCAAATCAGCATTGTGAAATTGTAAGGCCAAAATTATATTTTCTGCACATATTTTTGCTCAGTTAAGGAGTCCATTAAGTCATAATCCTCAGAAGGGATGAAGAAGACCCTTTTTCAAAGAGTGAGAAGTGTTCATTGGTAATCATTAAACAGCTATAATTAAAAATTTTAAAGCCATTTTTAGTCAACAAAATACCATTGCATCCCTAAAGAATTAGCAGTTTTCCAAACTCAATGTGTGATAAATATGTTCCTTCCTCTCCATCTTCCTATTTCCCTTTTGAACTGTCCCTTGACTTGCTTTGACCTAATTAACCCACTATTTTGGTGAAAGAGGTGCTAATTCTCTACCCTAGTTTTGGCGGCTTGCTAATCTCTCTGATCTGTGGAGTAAGTCTCCCAGCATAAGATTAAACTCACTCACATTATCATCAACAAACAAATAATCCTGTAAACAAACAGTATCTGCATTAACTGAACAAATATTTGTGTCAGTCCTTGTTCTATTATGAGGTGGTCCTGATTTTGTTGCATGGCTATTACCTCTAAGGGAGTATGTAGTGGAAGTTTAATACTGATGAACATCCCTTGCAAATGTTTTACTTTTCCTACTTTTTATTGTAAAACATAATTCATCGATGTTTCCAAAACCCTAAAATACTCATCTGTGTATGTATATATATATATATATATATATATATATATATATATAATATATATATATCAAACAAAAGGTCATCTTTAATCTGTTGTTGAGTGGTTTAACTTCATTCAGAAGACCAGTAATTAATTCATCATTGTGCTTAATCATCAACTCCAATAATTCATGGCCCTGCTTATTAAACAACTTAATAAGGTTGTGGTGAAAAACAGAGTCAAATTCTGTTCCATTCAGAAATCTAAGGTACCATAAACCCATTGGAACAATTTCTAATTTAATAATGAACTGATTGCTTATATAGTTATATGTCTGTATATGCATGGTTTTCATAGGGACTGTTTTTTTTTCTGTGTCCATATGATTTATTTACGAAATGAATCATTTCTCAACTTTGTTAACTTTTTAATTCCCATGAAGGAAGTTATCTGAGCATTTACAGTGTTTGAAAAACTTCTGAAATAATTTTATGGGCATATTTCTGTGGGATTATTTTAGAATGGGAATACTTTAATGTCATTTTAGTGGTTACTTTTTGGTATTCAACCTTAGTCCTAGATCAGCACATTCTAGCCTTACTGGATAATACTCGATCACGTGGTTCAGTATTATGGATTTAAATTTGTAGATGTAGGAACATTTGTAGCTTTAAAGAAGTCTGCTTCATTTGACAGACGAAAGGATTTGCTTAAATTGTTTTTATCACTGATTGACAGTGCTTGTGTGATTATAAAGTTTTTATAGTTTCAAAGACTGATTCATGTTTTTTGCTAATTTAGCTATTCATGCACTATGAAGTTTGTAAGATGGTCCAGGAAAATGGTTCATAAATGTTGTAAGCATTTCTCTACTCTTAGAACAGCCCATCTTCTCTTGCTTTGATGCATTATGTCCTTCCTCCATCTCTATCAATAATTTAGCCAACTATGTAATATTTTCATTGGCATTTAGCTCTTTTTCTTTCCTTTCAAAGCCTGTGGACATGGCATTGGTCCCTCTCCCTTAAATAACAGGAACTCTGCCACAAGGAATATCTCTTTGGACTTTTCACTGAGAGTGCTGTCATTGTGCAGTCTACGCAAAGTTTAACATGAAGAGCCTTGCTGTATATTAACTTTATCTAGGCAGATACATACCTGTCCTGTGTGGCAAAGTGCTTGTGATATTCCTATCAAAGGAGTAGTCTTTGCATTTTAAGGACCCCTTACCAAGCTGGCAACTGTCCTTCACTTGATAATTAAATGATGCTGTATGAGGCAGTTACTTTGTACCCCTAACTTATTGGTGTCTGTAGTCAGTAAATGAAAGAAAACCTGTTCTGCTTTGGGCATCCTTGCTAATTACTGAGCACCTGCTATAAATTGACTGCTTTCTGTAATAAATGGTCAGAGGGTGGGAAGCCTGATAACCTACCCCCAGTTCCCACACACCTCATCTTACTCTATCAATATACTTCCCTCATTTCCTGTCACTTGTAACACTCACTCCCTCTACCTCCCAAAACAACATTACCACTATCATAGAAACACTCCTGTTTCTGTTCACCTATTTCATACTTCCATCTAACAGGTAACATCATTCCCAACAGCCTTTCTCCTCCCATACTGCTTTGCACTAAATCAACTCCTACTCAGACCCTTCCCCAACAATACCAGTAAGTCATTCATGAGCAATACTCCCTCTGCCATTCATCCTTGCAATCTTCTCTCATGTACTATATTCAGATTAATAGTCATTTCTAATCTTCTCTATACTATCTCTCATCCCTCAACTTATCTCTGTATACCACTTACACCCTTTTCCCCTCTACCTTCAGTATCTCTGTATCCATACACAGTTAAATCAATACTTTTGCTTTACTATCCTTTATTGCCCATACATATTCAACACAGTTAACAAAACCCTCACTACATAAATCAATCCTCATTCATATCAATATTCCCCACACCTATGTTCTTAAACACCCACATGCCTCAGCATCACCTGTAAGCCTGCAGACTACCACAATCTATTATTCTATATTTCAATCTCTGATTTCTCAAATAAACCCTGCCTACTTCTTATCTTAACAACATCTTCATCAAATATCATTCAACCCCTCTATTTCCTACATTTTAGAAACATTTCTCCTACAATCCCTAGTACCTTGTCTACTTACACATGCAATATCCTTCCAACATCCATTATCCTCCCAATCCCAACAAAACTTGGTAACCATTTGAAATGGCAGGATCTGCTAGACTGAGTCCCAAAACATGAATAATAAATGGCCGAAAAAATGCACTTACATATATTAAGTCTGAGGTGGCTATTTCTTGGAATATCCTCTTTTCTATGCGGTATGGCAACCTTGAAGTTAGTATATATAAGTTGGGGGGTGAGGGCTTGTCCCCCACATTGGGGGTGCAGGGGGCTTTCCCCTCTGCACAAAAAAAAGAATGTTAAAGGAGAAGAGGGATGTTAAGATTTGCTCTTTTGCTACATTTTTTATCTTTTTTTTCATGTGTTGACACTTGCCATTTCGAGTGCCAACATTTCAGCAGGGAGCCACAAAATTCTTACACTGTGTCCTCCAAGCTAAATACTTCTGAACCTCATCTGCCAGTCATACCATATCTACATCAACATTCATATATCCTATTATTGAAATACAGTTATCCACTGCAACAGCCACTTACTCACAAACTGGGTACTAAAATCAAGTAAAATGCCTCTTCTCCTATCATCATAACTTCAAGATAAACATTAGAGTCCACACAATCTCAGGCCCAACTCAGCATATTCAGGCAACAAACAACATTATCCCATCAGCACCTTTATTGCTGCCACCTCACCCACAGTCGCACCTGGCCTTCATATATATCATACCAACTTAAGAAGTATTTATAACAAACTCCCTGAAGTGCATGCATGGATAGCACTGCACACTCCAGACATTCACACACTGCACACTCCAGACATCTTAGTTGCCACAGAAACTTGGCTCTGCCAAGAAACAAAAAAATGAAGAAATTGCCACACAAGACTGTAACATTATCAGATTAGACAGAGCCAGCTAAAAGCTGGTGGCGTTGCTATTCTGTACGACAAACTAAATAGCTCTCTTTTCCCCTGCACCCTTCCAACTTTCTCTGACTTGGAAATCTTACTAACCATGCTAAAACTAAACAATCACAAGACAATCAAAATCATGGGCACAAACATGCTCCCAGGTAACAATGTTAAAACACTGGGAGATATTCTGTGCTGGGGCTCCGTAAAAATCCCTTATGAAACCATAACATTGGGTGATATTAATATAGACTGGCAAACCATACAATCTGAATTTACTACCAATAATATGCATCTGTACAAGTTCACCCAACTTATAACCTCACCAGCTAGATATAGCAAAGCCACAAACAGACAATAAACCCTCAATTGCATCATAACACCCTCTCCAAATAAAATATCACTCCATGGAACTCTGTCGGGCAGCATAATGTGATTGCTTGCCAATGTACACCATAAGGTACCAAATCAACAGTTCCAAAACGCATCATTACAACCTTGTAAGAAAACTTCCTACTTTTCATGAAGACACTTTTATTAATGTATTACATCTCCATAACTGGGAGTCATTAAAGTCTTCCCTATAGTTCAATAAAATCTTCCCTCAGAAATGCTGGAGGCCTAGTCTCCACCATCTTCCTAGACATCATATGATTTTGATACTGTTTCCCCAGAAACTCTTACATAAACTCTCATCCTTAGGGTTCACCAATTTGATTGAAACATGACTAAATAATTCACAAATACTACTAAACCCTAAAAAACAAAATTACTGCTCTTTACCCACAAACACATCTCTACCAAAATAACATTATTAGCATCTCTGTTAGCAACACTGTGATAGAACAAGTAAACCATACAAAACTACTGGGTGTTATCATAGATAACCTGTTTAAATTTGACCACAATGTACCACACACAGTTAAAAAAAATAAAAACTAGATAAATTATGCAGAGTAAAAATCTACCTCACTGACATTTTTTTTCCTTACTGGCATCTCTCCTCTATCCTGCCCAAATATTCATTAAACTTCAAGTCTCACAACTGTCCAAACTTGAGCGATGTTATAATAAAATAGCCAAATTTGCAGTAAACTATAACAATAGAATAGACTGCTGCCTAGCCCTCAGAGAATTAAACTGGTTAGAACTACCAAATCACATAGCTTTTCTCAGCTAACTATAATACACAGATTTCTCTATAAGCCAGAAAATTACAAAGCCCTTATCAACTGACTACATTCATTTGATTAACGACATAAAATATCAAATTACAAAATGTGAAAAACTCAAAATGTTGATACCCATTTAATGCAGGGGGCAGGTCCACCTGCATTCCCACACTCCCTGCTAATTATATATACCAACTCTGAGATCACACATCAGTTGGGAAAGGGCAAATTCCCATCTTCAAAATTTTGAGTTTACCACATTTTGTCAGTCTATATTTTGTGATATTGATCAAATGAATGCATACATACATACATACATACAAATGTTTCAAGCATGTGCATTAAAGCCCTTCTAGCTTGGCAATATGCCAAAACACTTGTTCCCATAATAAATGCCCAGGCTGTTCTTAAAAATATCTAAACTAGTACTTGCTTTAATGTAATTTGGTAGTCTGTTCCAAGCATCAGCTACTCTGTCAGAGAACCAATTAGTACAATGAATGTGCTCCCTTAACAATTTAATACAAAACCATTCCCCAATAGAATTATATGCTCTAGAGACAAATAACTAATCACTATAATCTAGTCATCTAATACTACAGGTGACTCTCTGTATTCAATAGTCAGGCTAAACTGAGGAGCCACATCCCACTATCAGTGAAATCATTCAGAATGTAAACTCATTTTAAACACAACTAAAACTTCACCTATGAAATCAATGGATCTGCTCCTGTATATCTCCAGGATAAATGCCACTGTTGTCTTCAGCTTGTCATATTGTCAATCCATCTCTCTTCATTCAGAATCCTGTACCCCATAACCAGTCTTCACTAATACCTGAAGAGTTTTACTACTGTCCTCCAGCCATATACTTAGTTTTGTGACACTGCTCTCTCTCCCTCACCTCTATATTCTAATATGAACCTTATGATAGCTATATATATATATATATATATATATATATATATATATAATATATATATATATATATATATATATATATATATATATATATATATATATATATATATATATATATATATATATATATATATATATATATATATATATATATATATATATAATATATATATATATATATATATATATATATGGTTCTACCTCACTTCAACGACACTGAACATCACAGGGAAATCAATGAGAGCCCAGAAGATCAACAAGCGCAGAAGACCGGTGACGAGGGACCGAGAAGATCGACAAGCAGAAGACCGACCAAGCGATGGAAAAAACACGAGAGCTTGGAATGGGGAAAAAAGGCTGTAGGCGGTAGTGACGGGACGTACGAGGTGGGGGTAAAAGTGGTGTGGGGAGGGGGGTGGGTTAAGAGTTAGGGTAGTAGCAGGTCAGGTCAGGAAAGTGTGTAGTGATTTGTGTTGGGGTTAGGGAGGATAAGGGAGAGTGTGGGGTGGTTGTGTTTAGGTGATGGTGTGTGTGTTAGGTAGTGTGGGGTTTGGGGTGTGTGGTTAGGTTAGTGGTCAGAGTATAGAGTGGGTTAGTGTGGGTGTGTGAAGTGTATGAGGTTTCGTGTTTGTGTACCGTCGGTTTCGTTGTCGGGCATGTGGATTTTCGTTTGTTTTAATTTTGTGTTTTGTGGTGTGTGTCGGTGTGCGTTGTCGGTGTTGTTATATATATATATATATATATATATATATATATATATATATATATGATCTACAAACCTGCTTTATACCCCACTTCTTAACTACAATATTAACATCTTCAGCCTGCCTAGTTCCTTCCCTCACCTACATTTCGTTCAATTTCTAAGCACTAATCCCATGATCTATTATTTGTTTGATAAGTCCAATAATTCAGCTGGTGAAATGCTAAATCTTCAACATCTACTAATACATAAGTAGCTTTTATATTGTACTAGTTGCCTTTATTCCATATGAATGCAATTTAATTAACAAATGTCAGGTAATGTCTCTACAGGTATATTACTGAATATCTTGTTAAAATGTTTGTAATATGTTGGAATCATACCTCTTAACTGTCCAGATTTTCACAGAATGTCCAGATTTTTGCCTCATATTTTTGATCTGTTGCCAAATGACATATGTGGACAGCAATACAGATTTACATACCGGATTGGTCAAGTTCTGGGTTAACAATGACCGCCACCAGTACTATTAGCCAACAGGGTGTTGGTGGACATTGGACTACTGTTGGCTGAAGAAGAAGGAGAAGAAGAGGGGGGAAGGAATGCCTGAAGGCAGGAAGAGAGGAGGAAAGTTAGGAGTGTGGCAGTGAGGGCAGGAACTTTGAATGTTGGCAGTATGACTGGTATAGGAAGAGAGCTAGCTGACATGATGGAGAGAAGGAAGGTTGATATATTGTGCATGCAAGAGACCAGATGGAAGGGGAGTATGTCCAGGTGTATAGGAGGTGGGTTCAAATTGTTCTATCATGGTGTGGATAGGAGGAGAAATGGGGGAGGGGTTATCCTGAAGGAACATTATACCATAAGTGTTTGGGAGGTGAAAAGAGTGTCAGAGTGATGTTTATGAAGCTGGGACTCGATGGTTTGATGATTAATGTTGTTAGTGCATATGCTCCACAAGTTGCAAGTTGGGTGTGCGATGAATGAGAAAGAAATATTTTGGAGTGAGTTGGATGAAGTGGTGATGAGTGTACCCAAGGGTGAGAGAGTGGTAATCGGAGCAGATTTCAGTGGGCACGTTGGTGAAGGGAACAGAGGGGATGAGGAAGTGATGGTGTTAAGGAGAGGAATGCAGAAGGTCACATGGTAGTTGATTTTGCGACAAGGATGGGCATGGCTGTGGTGAATACGTATTTTAAGAAGAGAGAGGAGCATAGGGTGACATTCAAGAGTGGAGGAAGATGCACACAGATGGACTCTCCTATGTTGGTGGGCCAGTATGAAGGAGATTGGAGACTGTAAAGTGGTGGCAGGGGAAAATGTAGTTAGGAAGCTTAGGATGGTGGTCTGTAGGATGATGTTGGCGATCAAGAAGAGGAGGAGGAGTGTGAGGGCAGTGCCAAGGATCAAATGGTGGAAGATGAAAAAGGGTGATTGTGATTGTGAGGTGGAGTTCAGGGAAGAGTTAAGACAGACACTGGGTGGCAGTGAATAGTTACCGAATACCTGGGTAACTACAGCAGACCTGGTAAGGGAGACAGCTAGAAAGGTGCTTGGTGTGACATCTGTACAGAGGAAGGAGAACAAGGAGACCTGGTGATGGAATGAGGAAGTACAGGACAGTATACAGAAGAAAAAGTTGGTGAAGAAAACGTGGGATTGTCAGAGAGATGAAGAAAGTAGACAAATGTATAAGGAGATGAGGTGTATGGCAAAGAGAGAGGTGGCGAAGGCTAAAAATAAGGTGTATGGAGAGTTGTATGAAAGGTTGGACACCAAGGAGGGAGAAAAGGACCTATACCAATTTGCTAGACAGAGGGACTGAGCTGGGAAAGATGTGCAGCAGGTTAGGGTGATAAAGAATAATGAGGGAAATGTACTTACAAGTGAAGAGTTTGTGTTGAGCAGATGGAAGTACTTTGAGAGGCTGATGAATGAAGAGAATTATAGAGAGAGAAGGTTGAATGATGTGGTGATAGTGAATCAGGAAGTGCAACAGATTAGCAAGGAGGAAGTAAGGGCAGCTATGAAGAGGATGAAGAATGGAAAGGCTGTTGGTCAAGATGACATACCTGTGGAAGCATGGAGGTGTTTAAGAGAGATGGCAGTGGAGTTTTTAACCAGATTATTTAATGAAATCTTGGAAAGTGAGAGGAAGTCTGAGAAGTGGAGAAGAAGTGTTTTGGTACCAATTTTTAAGACTAAGGGTGATGTGCAGAGCTGTAGTAACTACAGAGGGATAAAACTGATCAGTCACAGCATGAAGTTATGGGAAAGAGTAGTGGAAGCTAGGTTAGAAGGGAGGTGATGATTAGTAATCAGAAGTATGGTTTCATGCCAGGAAAGAGCACTACAGATGCAATGTTTGCTCAGAGTGTTGATGGTGAAGTATAGAGAAGGTCAGAAGGAGTTGCACTGTGTCTTTGTGGACTTAGAGAAAGCATATGACAGGGTGCCTAGAGAGGAGTTGTGGTATTGTATGAGGGGGTCGGGAGTGGGAGAGAAGTATGTAAGAGTGGTACAAGATATGTATGAGGGTAGTGTGACAGTGGTGAGGTCTGCAGTGGGAATGACTGATACGTTTATGGTGGAGGTGGGATTACATCAAGGATCAGCTCTGAGCCCTTTCTTATTTGCAATGGTGATGGACAGGTTGACAGATGAGATCAGACAGGAGGCCCTGTGGACTATGATGTTTGCAGATGATATTGTGATGTGTAGTGAGAGTAGGGACCAGGTTGAGGAGACCCTGGAGAGGTGGAGATATGCTTTAGAGAGGAGAGGAATGAAGGTTAGCAGGACTAAGAATATATGTGTGTGAATGAGAAGGAGAACAGAGAAATGGTGAGGATGCAGGGAGTAGAGTTGGCGAAGGTGGATGAGTTTAAATACTTGGGATCAACAGTTCAGAATAATAGTGAGTGTGGAACAGAGGTGAAGAAGAGAGTACAGGCAGGGTGGAGTGGGTGGAGAACAGTGTCAGGAGTGATTTGTAACAAATGGGTACCAGTAAGAGTGAAGGGGAAGGTCTACAGGAGGGTAGTGAGACCAGTTATGTTATGTGGGTTGGAGACAGTGGCATTGACAAAAAGGCAGGAGTCAGAGCTGGACATGGCAGAGTTAAAGATGTTAAGATTTGCACTGGATGTGATGAGGATGGACAGGATTAGGAATCAGTACATTAGAGGGTCAGATTGGGTTGGACGGTTTGAAGATAAAGCCAGAAAGGTGAGATTGGGTTGGTTTGGACATGTGCTGAGGAGGGATGCTGGGTATATTGGGAAAAGGATGCTAAGGATGGAGCTGCCAAGTAAGAGGAAAAGAGGAAGGCATAAGATAAGGTTTATGGATGTGGTGAGAGAGGACATGCAGGTTGCTGGTGTGACAGAGGAAGATGCAGAGGACAGGAAGAAATGAAAACAGATGATCTGCTGTGGCAACCCCTAATGGGAACAGCCGAAAGAAGAAGAAGATTTTTGGTCTGTTCCTCATAAAATGTGTGATTTCCCAGATTTTTGTGGCAAATCAGTGAGGACTGAATGTACTAGATAATGACAGGTATTTGAGTTTCAGATTTCATATCCTTCAGAAAATGTATGGTAACTTTCTACTCTATAAGAACAATATTTACAATTTGTCCCTATTTCGGGGCTTTCCCCCATTATTTTTGGCTTTGTCCAGATTTTTTGTGCTAAGAGTTTGAGAGGTATGTTTGGAACTGTTCTCTCTGTGTTTCTACTGAAAGGTTTTTTGACCTAACTCAGCCAGATAAACCCAGTAATCAAAAGAAAAATAAATAAAATAAAAAATGAATGAAACACAGTCAAGGAAAGAATCCCAAAAGATTAAGACATGATAAATATTGCTAAAACTGAAAACTGCATTTAATTAAATAATTAAGGAAGTAAATAAAGTTGGAATCTATGTGAAAAGGTTGCATGTAGGCATGCCAGATAGATCTTAGGCTTGTTCAGGGCTAAACTTCTAGCCCTGACTTGGATATTTCTTATTGTCATACATGTAATTTGGCCTGATTTTTCTAAATAACCGAATAAACACATGACTGCTATTCAACTCCATCATCATAGGTGATGTATGCACTGATTTCTTAAAAGATAATAGATGCTGGTGTGTAACATAAGGGGTAATGCCTTCCTCTAGCCAGACGCAGTTCTTTTAGTGTGTGTGTGCGTGTGTGTGTATATATAGAGAGAGAGAGAGAGAGAGACTCACACATACGGACATACATATATGCATACGTATATACAAGAGATTACAGGCAACACCAAAAACTATAGATTCATGAATACTTACTGGAACGGGGGAAGAATAACAGCACAATGCATATACAGCTGTTACAGTGACAACCTTGCTGCTGCAAAGTCTACCGTTTGCATGCATCATGACTGCTGTGTGGTAAGTTTCTGAATCCGATATGTCAATTGATGCGAATGTTGTTAGTGAACAGTTGTTTTTTTATCTGTTTATTGTGTCGCACAATAGGTGGTACTGTACTAACTGTATACTAATGCTGGTGTATCTGCCTTGCTGTTTGCACACGACTCCTTGATCCTGCAGGCGGTATTCTGATGCTGACTTCTGTTTCTGATGGTGTCTCATTCTCAGCACTGTTTATGACCTGAGGACCTGCCTACAGCCAACAGCACCAAGCAGCCTCAGGAAAACCCACCCACAAAACTTCACTTAGTTGAAGCAGATGTATGCAAGCCGTCCCTTGTCTGAATTATTTAAAATTTGGAAAGGACTTACTTGGAAATGACATTTTGCGGAGCTCCTAAAAGTCTCTCATAGCTTTGCCTGGTTATTTTCGTTGAAGTGTCTCTTAAATCTTGTCTGATGATGGATCATTTCGAGGACTCGGAAAAAGCCCACCTGATAAATGGCAAGAAAGCCAGAACATACACACTGCACCTCAAAAGGTAAGAAATTAACATTTTATTATATCTACGGCACAATTAGAACTATTACTGTTTACAGTGCAGTGGATTTCTGGTACAGTTGTTAGAGTGTCAAAACAGGTCCAACTTGGGGAACTGTCCAGGTGTGAAATGTAGGTTTAAATTTCAAATCGGTGGCCCACTGTGCTAATTGGTGCATCCGTGTGACAGCCAGCTTCTTCGTCCAAAAACGAACAGAATGCCTCACCCTGACAGTAACCTGTGAACGAATCTGCTACAGGGACTCCGCATGCAGCCAGCAACGAAGACAATACCGAAGAGCCAGAATACAGCTTTCGTAGGCGTTGTAAAGCATCCCAGCAGTCCCGAACCAGATAAATAAGGCGAACTCTTGACTTAATAGTCCTGAGCACAGTCCTGCGTTCTGGGCCTAATGTACAATCTAAATACTAAGTTCCCGAGTGCTGCTGTTTCCCTTTCAGTACATTCCCATTGTTTTAGGAGCCATTCAAACTGCGGGCATTGGTTAGAAGTGTTTAAGCAAAGATCTGCAGGATATTAATAAGGTTTTCTCGTTTTCTTTCATTTTTTAACATGAAACTTTATTTTAAAATGACGATGGGGAGTACTTCTCTTTGTCCCATTTTATTAAACTACCCAGAAAACAGATAGTTGTAATTTGCATCCAAGCTTGCTCCTAAAACCATTTCAATACCAAAAGAAGCTGCTGGGGTACATAGTAGACCAGATGTTGCACAGCCATCACCTTTATCAACAGCAGCAGATTGTGAGCTCTAATTTCCACAGCTGGACGTATACAATTAGCTTTTTAATAGTATAGTTGTTATATTCTTCTCATCGGTTGTGCTACACTCGTCAAAAATTCCGTTTATGCATGTCTAACAACTTTCATTTTCAACGGTTGCACCAAGAGAGCTACTAGCTTTAAACGTTTTACAGATTTCTACTGCTGAAGAAAGTATGACAGCAGGACAACACACACCATAACAATATGAAAAGAACGTAGAACTTGATAACAGTGCATTCAGAAAAGAAACAGTGTAACCTGACAATTATGTTGCATCTTGAGCACTGAGCTGCTGCAAAACTGAATCTTATTGCTGCTTTACCCTTTGTTTGATAACTTTCTTGAACTGACAAAATACGCGACAATTTATCAAACATGAAAAAGGAAGCAACAAACACAACAGAATAAAGAGCAGCTGTGTGCGTACTACAGGGCATCACTAATATAACTGTGGAATGTATAAAGTAGACTAACACAAATAATCTTTTAGAACCATAATGTGTGATATACACAATCGGATGATTGTTGAGAGGTATGTTTAACTATAGGGAAAGTGATGGCGTTTCTCCTTCCTCAAATAACCCCCTCCCCTTAAATAACTATTAACTCCAAGGTCACAGCACTTATGACAAATCATTCCTCCGAATTTCTTTGTTCAAGAATCCTGGACAGACCCTATAAAAGCCCCACAGTAGGTCTTTTTTTAATATTACTGGAATTCTATTGAAACATAATAGGACAACAGGTTTTGCATCAACAAGTATTTTTAGAACAATGAAATGCTAATGTTTGTCATTGTTGACTGACTGGAAAACTTAGTGATGTCCTAGAAAATGAAACATTTTATGTGGGACAGGGTAAAATGTGAAAAATCAGGGGCGGTTGACAGTTATGTGAGACGGGTTGCAGTGTATGTGTGTGTGTGTGTGTGTGTGTGTGTGTGCAGCAGCTCGGTGTTATAGGTTTGGTAAGCCAGACCACTTTGCCAGGCACGTCACATATATGTACCTTCATCTAGGATTACATACCTTTCAACTGTCCCTGATTTTACCAGCCCCTCTTAATCGTTCCTAAAACTGATGATTTTTGGAGAAAGGTGGTGAATTACATTTAACAAATAATGGCAGTAACTAGAGTGACAGTCGTCTTTTACTTCAAAGAATGTATATTAATTCACATTCTGTCAATGTCGCAGGTTAATGATACTAATACTTTTAAAGAGTTCTTAATTGTTTCTGGATTTGTCCCTGATTTTGTTGAGATTTGTCTCTGATTCTGTTAGAACTATGGCTAGGAATCTCACAGAATGGTGAAAGGTATTCCTTATAAAAAGTTTATTCTGACAAACTAATGTGTAGCTTTTTCAAATTTTATGCTGGAATGTTATGACTTTATTATGTCTGCTAAGTTCTCATTCTGACAAACTAATGCGTTGTTTACATATTTCTGCTTGAATGTCATGAGTTTATTATGCCTGTCTAGTTGTTCGTTTTGTTAATCGTAGTAATTGAAGCTTTTCACCCAGGGCCTCCGCTGAAAATGGGTACCTCATGACCCAGTCATATTTTCCCGGTAAACATATGAAAAATAAATAAATAAATAAAGTTATTTCGATGAATGAATATGATTCCGTTAAAAGACAAACTCTTAACGCTGAAGATCTAATAGATATTTAAATGTTGTACTGCGAGGAGTGAGGAACGTTCCTCAAGATGAGATACACGAGAGGTATGTCAAGGAAATTAGAATATGAGAAATAACATGTACGGTTGTGCCGTTGAGAATACCGAAAGTCACTTTTCAAAAAAAGTGAGAGAAGAAAATCCCTAATAATAATTCTTTCCCCTGGATGAAATGCTTAGAATTTAATTTTACACTTGAGGGTGGGCTAATGGTATCGAACCATGCTTCTCTGTATTTGGCTTTATTCCACTGTGATCAGGCACTGTGTAAGATGTTTTATGGGAACGAACAAATTCATTTCCACGCCTGACTTCCTTTTGGACACTTCTTGATTAATGGCTGCGAAGGAGCCTCACACAACAGCAGTCCTGATGTGCTTAAAGCTGGGCAATGATCTTCTCTACTACAGTGATAATGGGAGTTGATAATGTCCGTATTTATTACTGCCCCCCCCCCCCACACACACACACAATCACAACATACCACAATGCAAGCAGTCTCGTCCCTTTATTTTAGAATGCTTCTGATTTTACCGTTGTGTGGTGGTAGTAGGATTGAGAGATTTTTGTGTTGTTATATAACCATCAAAGCATATTTGCAATATGTAGAGAATACATAAAAATATGGTGGATACAAAACAGCGCTATTATTTTTGACTAGCTTATCCGCAAGTCAGTTTTAATTTTAAGAAATCAGTTTGTAGAATGTATGGCTTGTACTTCTATATCTGAACACTTACAACTGAAATAATGTGCGTTACTCTGCTAGGTTTTTAAACATTTCTAGAATAAAATGGTTTGTGGGAGAACATTAGAAAAAAACAAAAACTCTCTACACTTCTGCGGTGAAATCACACATTTGTGGCGGAAAGTAAAACTATTTTAAAAATAACATTTTAAAGTCCATTAATTTTGGCAGTAACATTCCGATCCCCAGACGTTATTGCATTTGTGTGTGTGTGTGTCGGGGAGGGTTATGGGCATAAAGGACAGAAAAAGAAGGGATACGCATTCACTTCAGAAGCAACAAAGGGAAAAAAACTAAAAATCATGTTTAAAATGTAATTAAAATATCCATGCCTGTAACTGAAGTATAATACGTAATATTGGGCCGTAAGATTTTTTAATGGAAATAGCTGCCAGTGGGCCGTTGTAGAGTAGTTTGACATTATTTTGCTGTTTTCCCTGCAATAGCAAAATCAATTATCCTTATTAATGTTTCTCTGGATAGAGTCCAGCTCCTTACGACCCTGAAATAGGTAAATAGCCTACTGAAAATGTATGGCTGGCTGGCTGGGCTGATTAGTCTTAACGTGCAGTTGAGGGCATACACAGTTTAGTGGTGGAAGCACACAAAGGCTGCAGCAGACAAATTAAAAATACGTGTACTTACAATGTTAGTTATCATCTTTCGGAGCTCAGATGACCATTTACAATGTGCCCCCATAAAGCATAAGGCACACAATTTGTTTAAGTAGTTCTAGAGAAAGTACAAGCAAGACTGGACTAGAATGGTTATACAGTGGTTCTAAAATTCAGAAAGTAGACATTGTATTATATATAACGGAATGGTTATGGGACACATCTAAAACTCAGAGATTGTACACTGCATTACTCAAAGCCCCGGTATTTAGAAATAAGTTATAGTCACGCTTAAAGGGCCGCCAAATGTTTAGCTTGCAGCTACACTGAAGTGCGCTGATACAGACAGGTTTTGTAAACGAATTCTGTTAGGAGAATTGGCTTTTAAACTGCTACCCCAACCACTTAGTGTCCCAAAGTAAGGATTTATGCACCCTGCCGATGTAGAGGGAAGACTTCTCTTACCTGACAAGGCTACCGCTGTTACACATATTACAAGCAGCGATGAATGTATTTAAAGAGTGAGGCTATGCAAGCGAGAAATTAGTATTTGACTTAACAGCTGGCAGGCCTGCTGGGTCTGTCTGAGGGTTGAAGATGGTCTGTTTATACTGAGTAACTAAATGGAATTGAGTATATCAAATGAGCGCATGAAATGCAAATGCATTCTGCCCCAGATCTGATTAATTTTTGTAACTGTAATAAGTAGAATGAAAAAGGAATAGTCTTAGTGTTTAACTGCACGGTTTTTAGTATGCAACGAGTCCCAGTAACTAATGGTTTTGTCTGTATTGCGAATTGGGAATACCACCTTATTACTTTAGTGCAGGTTCATTTTGCTGTACAGTTGCACCGGGGGAGAGATAAAGCACAGGAAATGCACCACTTCACGTTGAAAATATTCTGTGCAGAATGCCAATTTTCGCTTATATTATCTGCCGTATATGGCGATAATTTTACTGTTAAATTAAGTTTGCAGAATTATTTTACTGAAACACATCCTGCTGATGCTTTATATATTCATGATCTTTCTTGCCTTTGCAGTTAATTTGATGCAGATTCCAAGATCCTTTAAAATGAAGTGACCTTTATTTAAATATTGTTTTAATTGAAAATGTTTTAAGGTTCCGGGGTTATTAAACTCTGCTCAGCACCTTACAGAGCAAACGTTATTTGTGTGTGTGTGTGTGTAGGGGGGGGGGGGCAATAACTTAAAGGGAAGGGTTAACCAGAGTGTGAAAAAAAACGGCAACAGGATTCTGTTTAACAGGTGGGCAGAATTGTGTCACTGAGTAGTTCAGCACCACGGACAGCAGCTCACACTTCTCTCAGGGCGCCTTTGCTCACCCCTCCCCCATACCTGCATTCGCCCGCACTTCATGAGAAATACCTGAGCTTAATTCATTAGAAAGCATACTTGAGTTCAGCAGTATGTGCGTGTGTGTATTTATTTATTTTTGAATGTATTTTACATGCTAATAGGAAGCAGTATTATTTGAAGCTCAGGATATGATCCAGTTGAGTAAATATGAAACGCGAATATACAGAGCAAATTAAAAAGGGAATGTCTAACAATTCTTATTGACCAGCTGAGTCAATTACTAACCCCCCACCAAAAAAAAAAAAAAAAAACTACAGCGATAACTGCAATTGGCATAGATGCTCCGAAAAGTATACGGACCATTGCTCTAATCTACATGTGGACGTGAAACCTTTACTGCGGCAGTTAATCCAGTTCCATTCTTTTGTGTCCTGTGGGCATGCTTGATTATGTTTGATAAGTCAAACACTGAAGAAGCTGGCCTTTTAACCACTAGTAAGTATAGGAATCTTTTTAAGGAAAGTCTTGACTAGAGTAGTACATGCGTAGGTGCTCTTGGCATGACTACTGATCCAGCTGGTTCTGTTTGATCGTACTGTAAGCAAATGACTTATAAGAACTTGAGCTGGTGGTGTCACTTAACGTGGCAAGTGACATAGAAAGTAAAAGGTTTAGAGATCACAACATCCATCTGAAATGTCTGGAATTTTAAGGTTTTGGGAGCCCTTTACCCTTCAGCTATCCTCGGAAATTCAGTTACCGTGTCTACGTTTTTTTGTTTGACGAAATTGTTATTTAAACAAATCTTGCCTACTTAAATGTTTCCAGATAAAGATTTATTTTTGAAGATGTATATCAATATGCAATCTGCAGTAATTACGTTTATGGTAAAAACGGTATGAATTTACTATTTTATAACAAAAAAAACGTCTCACGATAATTAAATGCACGTGTATAAAGATAAATGAAAATAAGATGGATTCGATATATTAGAATAACAAAACATTCCTGATTTGATCAGTTGTTTCTGAAAAAAGATAACGATGAAGCATTTTATCAGAAAAGGTATTTTCTAAGGCTTCTCAGTCTGTTGCAGAATGCAGTGGTACCATAAATGGAAACGATAAGAGCTGCTAAAACAGCTAATATCCCCCCAAAGAGCATACCATTGATAGAAATGAAAATAACACGCTCTGTGTTGTTCGAGACTGTCAGCAGTAAAGACACATTTCAGCAGGAAATATTCCAGTACTGGCACCCTAACAAGAATAAATCTGGACATTATTTTAAAACGCGTGTAATTAAAAATGTGACCGCCAGTGCTTGTTTAGTGAATTACTTCTTGGCTGACAGCAAAATTCCAGAAATAACTATTGAGACAAGGCTGTATTTCTATGTTGTCTGCTTGCAACTTATGTTATTGTAAGTCAGTTAACCAGACTGTAAGCACAACCTTTAATAATGCTTAATTTTTTTTTGGTTAACAAACTGTGCATCAGTGGGTATTTCCAAGTGTAGTCTCGATAACAATATTAACAGTTATGTTACAAGACTGCCCGAACACCTTAACACAATACAGAAAGGCAGCCCTGAAATACGTCAAGCCCGTGAAGAATTGTGATTGCATTCAGGAGGTGTAATGTGTGCATTTATAATGGCCTGACAGCATTCTTATCTGCGTTATTCACACTGTATTTATCTAGTGTAACACGTTCTCATGAATATACCCCTGGCAGAGGTTCTGTTTTCTCTGGAACACTTATCCACGTCCAGCAATATTAACAGGAAAACAAAATTAAGCTAACTACACAAAATAAAGTAGTAGAGTCATTTTTGCACAGTTTAGTTTTCTTTCTGTGGTATGGTTTTATTGCTTGTTTGCTTGTTTATTTTATATTGACTGAGAGTACGCATGGAACAGATAGTTTTACTTACAATTTCACAGATTTACCCCATACTGACATTAGCTAGCTTTTAACGCCTTATGGTTTTAAGCATATGTGGTCACTTTTTGATGCGCATGAAAAGAATAAACAGCCACAGTACGAAGGAATAGCTTGTGAAACAATGCAAATCCAATCCAGTAACTTAAAGGTTCACTTAAAAAAAAGGGGGGGGGGGGGGCACGACAAAACAATAACTGTTTTGTTCACGGTCAACTGAGCACCTGAGAATAGCTGTTCATTAAATGTTGTGTGTTCATTAAATGTTGTGTACTGGGTGTTCCCTGGTTACATGTTACGTTTTATGTGTAACTGACCATTTTACATGGCCGATTATCAGCATCCACTGTAGTTATTAAGATTTAAAATTACATTTGGCGCTACCACAACCCCTCAGCTATGCAAAATGGATTTGCAGGATTATTTTTACTGGGCTGAACAGTCTTTCCTGGAACAAGACACATTATTGTTTTCAGTATTTGTCTTAGAGATACTGAACCTCTCAACTGCACAGATTTTCGCAGACTGTCCAGATTTTTGGTCCCTTTTTTTCATAAAATTGTTGTTTTCTGGCAAATTAGTGGCAAATCATTAAATACTGACGTTAGAAAATAATGACAGACAGTTGAGTTTCATACTTCATATCCTTCAGAAAATCTTCACTAATGCAAAACATGTTGTTCTATCAACTTTCTAAGTCTGTAATAGCAATATTTAAAAATAATCCCTATTTTTGGTCCTTTGTCACACTTTATGGCTTTGTCCAAATTTCTTGCTCTTAAGAGGTTGAAAGGTATGAGCTGAATATACCCAGTTAGGTGAGTAATTGTTTAAACTGACTTTTTACACAGCATGCTAGTTACACTGCACCACACTTTCTGTTAAGTATTTGTCTGAAAGGCAGCGTAATATGCACATTTAGGCAATAACTTATTTAATTATTTACAAAACAAGATTAGTTTCATGAAATGCCATCAGTTTGTGGTTCAGCTGTGTTAACAAAAAGCAAGGGCTGAATGTGAGTGAACACTAAATCATTACCCAAATCTAGCATTTGTTTATTGGTGTCATGCAGCTGTTGAGGGATTTTTTAAATGCATTTGTAAATATGGTTTCTAACATATTCTGACGATTTTAGAGTGTCATTCCAGGTTATAATGTAGCTATAAGCACAATATCTTGTGTTTGACTTGTTTTTGTGTTGTAATAATAACAATGTGGCCAGGCTGTACATAACAACAAAACTGTCAGCAACGTTACGCAATGGAAGTGCTGTGATATACATTCCTCTTTAACTAATTTGCTCTCCAGCTCTCTCCATACCTTTCCTTGTAGAGGCAAATAACGGACTGAAGTAGTGACCATATGTATGTCTGAGTGCAAATAAATATTGGGACAAGAGGCGTAATGCAGTTTGACACATATTTTACATTCCATTTCATTTATTTTACTACTACATAGTGAGGGATCTTTACCACTGCGGTGGTGGTGCTGCAGTAGCGTTGTCACCTCTAGAGCGTCTTCTGCATGGAGACATGCTGAATGGGCGTACTTTTGTTGAAGGTTGTGCGTCAGGGCTGGTAACTCGGCACGTAAAAATCAACTACCAATCATTAGCGGACCGGAGTTCCGCTGTGGTGACTCCTAACTGGGAAAAGCCGAAACAAACAACAAGTGAGGGATTTTTACTATGAGAAAATGATCCCATTTGTTTACCAAATTCAACATTTTTAAGCAAAGCAGTTTACTTATTTGTGCTTGTTATGGTGACCAGTTCATTTGTTTATATATATATATATATATATATATATATATATATATACACACACACACACACACACACACACACACACACACTGTATGTATATAGATACACACATGTACATATATTAACTTTTGTGTCATTTCAGTTGTGCAGCAATGTTCATTATCTGGCTATTCTTCTCAGTGAAGGGCAGTTTGTTAAAAACCCGGTTCATTGAAAGCCTGATAACTTTTTAATCTATTTGAAAAGTCATTTATTCAGTCAGTCAAGATACTTTTGTGTATTAATGAGTTTTAGCTGTGCACTATGCGTTTACTGTGCAGCCATGTTTTTAAGTACATTTTATGCAGCACTTAAAATATGCAGCAGAGCATATGACACTGGTTTCACTGACACACTGGAATATCAAAAATGTTTACTTTTGGTTTATGGCTTTCTTGACCCTGAATATCAGTATAGTTTTGGACTGCTATAGCTGTAGATATGACACAACACTTCTATCTCTTGTGCTTTTCCATTATTTAAATATAAATGTTTTTGTTCTTCCATTGCACAAAACTGTGGTTACTTTCGTTGTGAAGGTTACTGATCTGACTATGCCATACACCTGACAAATAACATATGCATGTCAATCGGCAGAAATTATATGCTCTCTTAATCATTTGTTTTACATGTCTTATGATATTGTCATATTCCTTTCTGAAATAATTCTGTTTTAATTTATGGCAGAACACAGAACACCATTCATTGTATCTTATCAAACTTAATCTCTAGTATAGTCAGTTATGGAGAGGCTGGAAGTGATTGTACTCTGGAAATGACACAGTGTATCTTGTGTAGACTTCAGATTTTGAACATGGTATTCAGGAATGTTTTATTTAATTCGTGTTATGCCTGCTCAATCAAAGACAGCCAGGTCTCCATACAAGATTTGAATTAACATATTTATTTGCATGTCGTGAACTCAGTCATCCATCTGGGCATGTGCAAGTCACTTTTTTCAGGGTAAGGCCAGGAAATTAGATACACCAGTTAACTGATATAAAAATAAGCAGAAGCTGTCTCAAATGTAATGCACATAATTGTATCAGACAAAACTTCATGTGGTAGTACATGTGGTAATAGCATGCAAATAATAAAGCCCAAACAATGCACTGACTGCAATGGTTTTGAGTACTTTGTTATGGCTGACATAATTGGATACAAGACACAATGGACCAAGTAGTTTATAATAAGTAGTAGTTTATATTGTGTCATAATTATAATTGAGAGGAGTGCAGTAGACTATTAATTCATATTTATATATTATATTGCACTAAATGGAAGAGATAACTTCTTGGCAATGTAAAGATGGCCTCCAACACAATGTGTAAACTGGTCTTCACATAAAGAAAGAACAAAGAGGCAATAAGGTGTGAATGTATTTCAAGTGCTTATGTCACCACTGTCTCTTTGAGGTGACCATTAACTCTTTAAGATTTGTAGTACGAGAGAGGCCGATTACAAGTTGTACACTTTGCAGTTATTGTCCCACGTGGGATTATTCTTTCAGATAAGCTGCACTGATTTACTGGATTCAGCTGTGAGAGAATATCGATGCATGGACTCCTGCTCAGACTATAGCGAATGTCACTTTTGATTAATGTTTTTGTGTGACTGCGAGAAGCCTACCATCCAGCACAAGTACCTAGATGTTTTCTGTAGATTTAGAGAAGTTGCAAAAATAACATCTGAAATAACATTTACAACATTAGTAGAGTATTTAATCTATATTCCCAAATGGAAAACAAAACAAACAAACAAAAAAACAACTTCATCTTTCTGTGATAAAGGTATTTATCTACAGAACTGAGCAGGGACTGTTAAAACTGAAAAAAAAGAATGATTCATTATATTACATTAAATCTATTTACTCCAAGCTAGGTAACTGTACCTGACTGCTGCTTGTTTGCAAGCAAGATGTGGGAAGCACAAGTCATGCATGTTTTCCTGTGTGAAATTGTGCAAGCAGGAATGTGACACAAAATGAGATACACATTGTATACATAAGCATAAGATGGTTGCTAGACACCCTACAGTTTATCAAAGTTACAACCAGACACTGCACAGCTCTCCCTTCCCCAGACTTTTCCTGTGCTTTTGTTGCACTATAACATGGCCTGTAAAACCTGTAGGTAACTTATACCCTTATTACTATCCTAAGCCATACACTTCAGGGCTGGAGCAGCCATTCTATGTAGTATTATGTCTCTGTTACAATTTTTCTCTTTGTATGTCTCCTCATGTTTATCCCTCCTTATCTACGTGTTGTGTAAGGTACTGATCTGTTTGTTGTTGCACACATCACAGACAGTTTCTCCTGCAAAACGTTTGTGTGCATTTCAAAATGGAACAGTTTGTGAAGAACAGATTGTGCTTCAGTGTCATATCAGAAGTCCGAAACGTAAAATGTTCAGCACAGTCTTGCAACATAATTATATGTCACTGTGTTCACAATCCCAGAATCACAGCGGTAAGCATGGACAAAGAAGGCTGTATAGTGCACAGAGAAGAAATCCATTTCTGAATTAGAACCATTGGGAAGTGAAACATACTATACCTTGAAGAAGTTAATTACCGGTTTGCTAATAGAGTCAAACATGAAAAATGTTGTCTTTTTCTAAAGCTCAGTATTGTAACTATTATAACACTACCCAGAGATACACCATTACACATGATATAAATAAATGTAATCACCCTTCATCAGTTTTATTTCTGTCCACATGTCCCTGTAGCAGAACTAGTCACATTTCTTTGAAAATATTTTGCAAATATTCCAATGTTTTGGCCAAAGTTCCCTCATTCAATACAAACATACCACCTCCTCCATAAGATAAGGGCCTTGTGTGTGGACAGTTAAGAGTAAATAAATAAATAAGTAGCATTTACTAAATACAAGAACAGTTATTTTATGGACTGCGTTAATAGGTGGACTGACTTCTTAATCTTTTGTTCAATATGGTACAAATAGCCAGTACAGACAGGGAACACAAGGAACTATATCCTCAATATAGGAAGGTCAGCTGAATGGCAGGGACGGCAACAGCTTGTCTCAGAATGATGACACATAGCTAGGGTCCTAAAAATCAACATTTAAAAGCTGAAATGGTAAAGTAATATATATATATATATATATATATATATATATATATATATATATATATATATATATATGTGTGTGTGTGTGTGTGTATAAACTATACTTAATATGGATTTTTTCTTTGTTTCTGTACATTTTTTCCAGCTCATATTAACAGAATCCCAAACTAGGTAAACTAAAGAACAGCTGCTGAGAATATGAGCTTAATCCAGTCTAAACAAGCTGGCATTGGCTGACTAATGATGCAGAAAGGTATAATTCCTAGTTACTGCAGGTAATTCTCTCTTGCTAAACACTTAAAAGCACCAGATATTACCGATATGTGTACTGGAGGCTTCTTTGTGGTTATCTCTGCATTTGCGCTTAATTAATCCTGGCTGTTTCACACATTACAGTTCCCCTTTGGCAACAAACTAAGCACAACACTGCACATTTAGTTTGAAAACAAATAATTCAGCATACCTCATGACTAATGAAAGTGCTTATTGTTTTAATCAACCTTGATATGTGTTCTAGCAAAACCCCTTCATGTGCACATCTTGGGTATACTGAAAGCAGCTTAACACAGATATGAATAGGTTAATTCTATATAGATAAGGTGAGTATGTGTATGTATACATATATAGATACGTATGCATATATGTGTGTGACACTAATACACAGACACAATTGTTTCTGTACACACAAACATATATATAGATGCACACACATTTTTGTATCTGTGTGTGTGTGTGTGTGTGTATATATATATATATATATATATATATATATATATATATACTTATATACTGTGTATATATACATATATATATATATATATATATATATATATATATATATATATATATTATATAAACTACTTCCTTTATTCCTTCTTCTGAAAATGTTATCTATGGTATCCTCACTATATTTTCTACATAATTAATTTCTTTCTAAAGGAAATGATCTCTGCATTTACATTTCCAAAGAACAGCACAAATGTAATATAATATTTCTAATATGTATATATTTATTCCATAGATCTTATTACTTTTATGTATTTAATACTAAGTTAATTCTTTTTGTATAATCCTGTTGTCTTAATGTTTAATATTTATCTCTGAATAAGTGAGTATTAATTATGTTTGACTGGTGTTTTAATGTACTTCATATTAATTCTGTATAACAATTTATTGATGTGTTTATCTACAGTGGATATAAAAAGTGTACACACCCCTGTTAAAATGCCAGGTTTTTGTGATATAAACAATGAGACCATAATAAATCATTTCAAAACTTTTCCCACCATTAATGTGACCTATAACCTGTACAATTCAATTGAAAAACAAAAAAATCTGTTAGGGAAAAAATATAACAAAAAAACGGTCAATAAGCTGGTTGCATAAGTGTACACACCCTTAAACTAATTCTTTTTTGAAGCAACTTTTGATTTAATTACAGCATTCAGTCTCAGTCTTCTTGGGTAGGAGTTTATCCGCATGGCACATCTTGACTTGGCAATATTTGGCCACTCTTCCTTGCAAAAGCGCTCCAAATCTGTCAGATTGCAAGGGCATCTCTTGTGCACAGCCCTCTTCAGGTCATCTCACAGATTTTCCATTGGATTTAGGTCTGAGCTATGGCTGAGCCATTCCAAAACTTTAATTTTCTTTTGCTGAAGCCATTCTTTTGTTGATTTGGATGTATGCTTGGGGTCACTGTCGTGCTGAAAGGTGAAATTCCTCTTCACCTTCAGCTTTCTAGCAGACACCTAAAGGTTTTGGGCCAAAAGTGACTGGTATTTGGAACTGTTCAGAATTTCCTCCACCTTGACTAATGCCAGCTCCAGCTGAAGAAAAGCAACCCAAAGCATGATACTGCCACCACCA
>NC_056738.1:44408703-44523703 GCF_019279795.1 Protopterus annectens
TTACATTAAATGTGTCTTGCCTATGTGTGTGGGTGGCTAATACTAATATATCTAGATCTAGCTACATTTATATCTTTATCTATCTATCTATCTATCTATCTATCTATCTATCTATCTATCTATCTATCTATCTATCTTTATGTATTTGGGTATTTATAATCAGTTGTCACATAAAGATAATCTCAGAACACCTTCATACATTCATATCCTCTAGCAGTTGCTTCAGGGGAGGATCTATATTTATTCATAACCTCATTGTCTCTCTGCAGATTCCACATGCTAAATCTGGAATGGGATAAACTCCTAGTAATACTCAATAAAATGAATTATCACATAACCATTTTATAGGTGATTTGAACTATCTTCACATAATGACCCTGCTTCATGAGTCACAGTATAAAACTTTACTCACCTTGCCAGAAAGGTAATTTTACATTTGTAGGTTAGTCTTCTTTGTCATGATTCATCTGAATCATATTAGGATGGATAAGTTTGTATTTTTAGCCTCCTGCCTGGCAACACTGTCACATGGTTAGCATTACTCACCTTTCTGACTGTAGTGAAAAGACCTTGCCAGGCTGTCTGCAACTTGTTGTGTCTAACAGGAGCAAGCATCATCACCTTCTGACCAAGGGAACACTCCCAAATTCTAGTTACCCTTCATACCACAGGTTGTGCTGTCCTTTGTTTTTGTGTCATGTGCTCCTAGGCCATCCATATGAACTCACTAAACCTAGTCCTAAAGTTTAGGACATTACACACAATAGACTGCTTGTGGGAATTACACTCACCTTCCCACTCATCACAAATTAAATACAGGGCATCCTTACCCTATGACCATAATGAATCTCAAAAAGTGAACATAAAAAAATGTGGATTACTGGTGCACCTCTGTGTATACAAAGGGAATATGGTACACTTCTTGTCCTGCTACCTCTTGAGCTAGTCTGCAAATACCCTCAGTATGGTCTTCGATGTAGAGTTAAACCTCTCCACCTGACCACCTGACCATTTGTCTGTGGATGGTAGGGGGTAGCCTTCATGTGTTTTACTCCCACAGCACTTCCACAAATAGGCCAGCAGGTCTGACATAAAGTTGGCATCTTTGTCAGTATTCCCCTAGGAAACCCTACCCTGCTGAAAATGTCTATCAGAACATTTGTAACCATCTCTGCTTCAATGAAAGACAGAGACACTGCTTCTGGGCACCTAGTGGCATAATCCACCACAACCATGATATGTTTCTAACACGTGGCCCTTCGGTACTCAGATGTTCCACAGTGTCTGTAGCTACCCATTGAAACTGGCAAAGGCACCATAGCAACCTCAGCTTTGTCAGCAGTCTTTCCAAACTTCTGCCCTGTGCATAGATCCTGCAGTACTTTGTTACATTGTTTGGAATCCCATGCCAACAAAAATTCTGTGTAAGCTATCACCTTGTGCTCATATGGCCTGCAAAAAGAATAGCTATGGTCAAATGTGCCAGTTGGTAGGCCCTGGTTACTACCAAATCTTGCATTACTTCTCTTTGTAACCCTTCTTCAGGGGTGCGTTTCCTGTGTAACAATCCTTTGTCCCAGCATATAGACTCCCTCTGCCCTTGAGCATCTGTAGCCTCCTTGTATACCTCCTTTACATCCTGCAAAGAAGAGTTTAAGACCTGAGCTTGTCTAATCTCCTTACCAAACCTCCCCAACTTCCCTTTCAAAGGAAGTCTGGTACCATCCGACAGTGGTGCCTCAAGTTCTGGCTGACCACTATCAGCTACCTCTCGTCTAGAAGTATTGTTTTCCAAGGGAATCCTCATACTTTATACTGTGGATCAGATCCTGGGTTACAGCTACTAACCTGCTCACCTCCTGAATTAGCCACATCACCAGACCCAGGTGGAGGTGTGGGCCAAGGCTGCCCTGCCCCCAATCTCTTCTCTGTGAATTTGTCTCCATACCTGGCTGCATTTAACAGCATGCACACAGGGTGCTGTACTGTCAAAATCATTTCCTATTAGCCCATCGGCAGGAATGTCCTCAGACACAGCCACCTGCTTACTATCTTGTCACCGTTCCCATCCAGATAGATTCTGGCCAAAGGTACCTGAAAATGTTTCCCACCTAAGACTAAATATGGAGTGAACTGCCTGGCCACTGTAGGTCTCACTCTGGCTATATATATATATGAGACTGTGTCCCTTTTGGGAATGACCACCGTCCCTTTTATCAGGATAAGGTACAGATATTTGTGATAGTTAGGTATAGCTGCTGTCTTTAAACAACACACCAGTGTTGTAGCACTAGTCTTGCTTGGTGCTTCCTGACATATTGGTTCCCCCTCTGTCTTTGTGGACAATGAGTCAAAATATGCCCTATTTGATTCCCCATGTGTAGCACTGGGTCCCCTCTCCTATGTCTTGATAACCTGCTATCTAGGTAAAGACCCTCTTTTATCCACATCTCCTCAGCAGTGTTACACTTCCTGTCTGCCACTCAGATCTTCATATCTTTAGGCATAGTGCTAAGGAGTTGTTCCCTGACAAAAAAATATTTGCAAGCATTTTAAATGTGCTGATCATACATCCACTCTCCACCTGTGAAAATAAGTGCTGATTTCTGCAATATACGGTGCTGCAATAGCATTGTCGCCTCACAGTTAGACGTTGCCCGTTCGATTCTCAGTTAGAG
This sequence comes from Protopterus annectens, assembly GCF_019279795.1. Lineage (NCBI taxonomy): Eukaryota > Metazoa > Chordata > Ceratodontiformes > Protopteridae > Protopterus > Protopterus annectens. Next base: position 44,411,382 of record NC_056738.1, read on the forward strand.
CGTCTTCTGTGTGGCGACATGCGTGAATGGGCATTCCTTTGTTGAAGGTTGTGCATTAGGCCTGACAAGCCAGCACGTAAAAATCTACTGCCAATCATTAGTTCCGCTGTGGCGATCCCTAACCGGGAAAAGCTGAACGACACAACAACAACTCAGTCACATTATATCTGTTTAATTTTTTTTCTATACAGCTTGGTGGTTAATGTATAACAATTTATTTATTTATTTTTTTCACATTTGGTTACCTGGAAAGACCGACTGGACACAAGTCCTTTTTCAGTGGAGGCCCAGGGAGAAAAGCTCCATGTTTATGAACAACAGTTATTACAATAAATGAAGGATGCACAAAATTCATACACAGAAGTTAATATATACAATTTTACAATTTGCGGAAAGTGTCATGATACAGGAAGGGTTACAATAAAATACAAATTTCATTCATAGTAACCATTATATACAGTTTTACAAGTAAGGGAAAGTATCATAATACTGTATGTGTGACAAGCATAGTCAATCTATGGTGGTACAATCTCCTTGACTGGAGGCCTCAATAAAAAAATCCCATTGAGAAAGGTTTTGCACAATTTAGCCGTCATGAGGGGAGCTGTCTCATGACCAATGTGATAATGCGAGATGGCTGCCAATTGTACCTTAATCGTGGAAGAACTTGCCCCTTGATGAAAGAGATCTGTTAAAAAATCCAGCACTGCTGACATAGGTGCTGAGAAAGGATCCAAAGTTCTCTGAACCGCCCAAATAGAGAATCTCTTCCATTTACTCCGATAAACCTGCCTGGTGGAAGGTTTATGAGCTGCCACTAAAATGGCCTTGACCGGTGACAAGATACCGGGAGTCCTAATCAAGGATGGAACTGGAGCAGCCAAGCTGTCAATTTCAGGGTGTGTAGATTGGGAACCGAAATTCCCAGAGGGTGGGAGATGAGATCCAGAATCGGATCCAGAATCCAGGGTGGATTGATTTTGTGAGACCATACAAAGGGGAACCAGGGTTGACGAGGCCAGAACGGGGCAATGAGAATCATTCTGCTCCCCAAACTGTTGGCTTTCTGCAGAAGCCTCTGCATCAGAGGTAGTGGAGGGTAGGCATAAAGGAGACAGGGAGGCCAAGCATGCACCAGCGCATCTCTCGGGAATTCCCCTGGTGGGGGAAGCAGAGCGAAGAAATTGTCGCATTTGGCATTTGAGGGAGAGGCAAAAAGATCGCAACAGGGTTGCCCCCAAATGGCAAAAATCTTCTTCGCTACCTGAGGATTGAGAGACCACTCGTGAGGTGACAGAATGGTGCGACTGAGTTTGTCCGCGAGGATGTTGGATTTTCCCGGAATGTGCGTTGCTACCAGAAAGCGTTTGGTGGAAATTGCCCATTCCCAGACTCTCATGGCCTCTCGACAAAGGGGATAGGACCTGGTTCCTCCCTGTTTGTTGATGTACCAGACTACCGACATGTTGTCTGTCTGAATCGCAATAGTCCCTGAAGGAAGAACGTGGTGAAGTGCTTGCAACGCTAGGAGCACCGCCCTCATTTCCAGGACATTTATATGCAACGACGTCTCTGTGGGGTTCCACGTGCCTTGGACAATCTTTCCCGCAGAATGCCCCCCCCCACCCGAGGCAGGAAGCGTCCGTGGTCACTGTGGCTCGGGGAAAAGCAGCACAAAAAGGTCTCCCTGTCAGGGGCTCCGGAGACAGAAGCCACCAAAGAAGGGAATCCTTGCACGCTTTGCTGACCGCTATCGGAGAGTTGAGAGGGGAACTGAGAGGGGACCACTGAACCTGAAGGGTCCATTGAAGAACCCGCATGCATAGGCGAGCATGAATAAGAAGCGGGATAGCTGCCACCATCGAACCTAGGGCCCTCAGGACCGAAGCTGCAGTCGGAAATGGTTGCAGGACCGCTGCTACATGACACTTCAGGTTGGCAATTCTGTCTGGAGTGAGGAAGGCTCGCATTGACCTGGTGTTTAGCCTTCCTCCTATGAAATCTATAACTTGTGTGGGGTGCAGCAAAGATTTCTCCCAGTTGACAGTGATGCCCAACCTTGGGGCTAGTCACAGAAAGTAGTCCCTGGCTGAGCACAGAAGATGCCTTGATGATGCCGTCAGGAGACAGTCGTCCAGGTACGGAAAGACCTGTAATCCCTGGAGCCTCAGGTGGGCCGCTAGAACAGCTAAGACCTTGGTGAACACCCTGGGGGCTGAGGTGAGACCAAAGGGAAGGGCCCTGAACTGATAATGACTGGCTCCCAGCCGGAAGCGAAGAAACCTCCTGGACCGTTTGTCCATGCGAATGTGGTAGTATGCGTCCTTGAGGTCGATGGAGCACATCCAGTCGTTCTCCCTCAAGAGGGGGAGTATAGATTGAAGGGTGACCATCCGGAACTTTTGCTTGGTTACTGACAGGTTCAGCAGGGAAAGATCTAAGATCGGTCTTAAGTCCCCCGTTTTCTTTGGCACTAAAAAGAACCTGGAGTAAAACCCTGACCCGGTTTGATCTGGGGGGACGCACTGGATAGCTCTTTTTTCTAGCAGCTGTCCGATTTCGATAGCTGCTGCCTCCCTTTGGTCGGGTGGAACATCTGGGAGGCTGCGAGATCTGGGAACCTTGTACAGGGGAATTGTATAACCTCTGGATATCACACGAAGCACCCAACGGTCTGTTGTGATGGACTCCCAAGAAGTCAGGTGCCTTGAAAAACGCCCCCCAACTGCCTCCAGAGACGGACAGCCGGGCAACCCTTCAGGGCTGCTGTGTGGGCCTATCAGAGAAAGGTTCTCTGGACCCAAAGTTGCCAGGAGCCCCCCTGCCTCTAGGACGGCGACCTCCCCGTCCTCCTCTGCCACGGAAGGACTGGTTATCCGGAGCAGGTTGGGACTGCTGCGATTTCCGGAACCACATCTTCTTCTGTCCCTTTTGGTTCTTCAAGAAGGACCTCTGGGGAGCTGAGAAGCGGACTCCGATGGCAGACAGCGTCTTCCCGTCCTTCTCGCTCTGGACTAATGTTTCGCGAACAGTCTTGCCAAACAAGGCAGAACCATCGAAGGGGGCATTCGCGAAGGTCGCCTTGAAGGGCTCTGCAAAATCACAGTGGCGGAGCCAGGCCTGTCGCCTCATGACTAGGCCTGCTCCGCTGGCTCTAGCGGCTCCCTCAGTAGCGTGAGAAAGCAGCCGCATAGATGTATTCGAAACTGATCTGAGAGTGGCCATTCGGGTGGAGTATACCTGTTTATCCTCACTCGACATGGACTCTGGGGGAGATGCAGCGTATTCTTTAATCAGATCCTGCTGCATCCTGATGACGTGTGCCATGTAGTTCAGCGCTCTCAAGGAGAAGGTTGCTGAACTGAAAACTCGCTTCCCAATGCGATCCATCGAGCGGGACTCCTTGCCCGGAGGATGCATAGAGGGACTCTCCTGGGCCAACTCCCTCTTAGTGGCTGCAGCCATCATCATGGCATCTACTGGGGGGCCTTTGCTCCAGTGAGTGCGGTCCGGAGGAAAGGATACGGTCAGGGCGCTTAGGTACAGGCTCAACGGTGTCCGGATCCTTCCACGCTCTGATGGATATAAGGTCCACCAGAGGGTCGGCAGGAGGGACACCCAAGAGGTAGATGGGCCGCCTCGAATGCCTCCAAGAACACAGACTCGTCTGAGGAGGCCTTGGGGCAGACCACCCCCTGATCCTCAACATTTCCATAATGTCTCCAAATGAGATGTCTTCAGGGGTGACCTTGGGGAGCCCTCCCTTCATCCAAGTCTGTGTCTTGATAACGGACTCGGGGAGTCCATGTGCCTCCTTTTGCACTTACGCTTCCGAGGTACTTCTTCGGGGCTGTCCGAGGAGTACTCTTCCGCAGCTGGATGTTCCAAGGGAACTACTTGGGACATCGAGGCGGGCTGTCCCTGGGACCGGCTGGTGGGGGCCTGGCCCAACTGCAAGGGAGTGCGGGATGGAGCTGTGGCAGGGACCGGGGTCCGGTAGTCCTCAACAGTGCCCTTTCCACTACGTCGAAGGCCGAGGGGAGCCAGCTTCTCTAAACCCCGAGAGCCGACCCCCACTCGGATCCGGCCTTGCGGATCGGAGCGGAGCCGAGACCGTCGGATCCGAGACCGTGTGCTCCGACCTGAAGCGGGCGAAGACACACCAGCTCCCTCGACCCGAGGCTCGGTCCTCGGCTCCGAGAGGTCGGGTCCGGCACCAAGCACTCAAGGGATGGGACGGATCCGAGGTGCGCCGACCTATCGGATCCGACCCACCCCTGGATCCAACTCTGCCCAGCGCCGACAGCTCCGAACCCATGGTATGGGTCGGAGAAGGAGCCAAAGGGGCGAAAAAAGGGGTAGACGCCCCTCCCGGATGGGGGGGGGGGGCTAGGAGCACTCCCATTTGCATTTGGGCCTGGATGAATTTCCTCATCATCCGGTCCATATCTGCTTCACTCATGGAGAATGTGGATCTGGTGGAGGCCACCGAAGCGGACCTAGAGAGCCGCCTTGGGGACCTCGCTGAAGGGCTAGCCTCCTCCTCCTCGGGCCCAGGAGAGAACCGAGGGGAGTGGAGCCGAGGAGGAGGAAAGCTAGAAGGCACAGGGGAGGCCCACTTAGATGGAGGAGCCGAACTGGAGGTTTCGGCCCTCCGCTTGTGGTGCCTCTCCCTGTGCCTCTCCTTCTTCTCTCTCTCCCTAGAAGACTCTCTCTCCTCTGGCATTTTAGAGGGAGGTTGAGTCCCAGCCGGAGGAGGGGAGCCCACAGCAACTGCTTGCTGAGTAGAAGGGGCAGAAGCCGAAGCGGTATCTGGAGGGAGAAGTCCCGCCAGCACCAGCTTCGACCTCCACTCCCTCAAAGCTCGGGGGTTGAACCCTGCACAAATGGTACAACCAGATGACAGGTGTTCAACCCCCAAGCATTTAACGCACCGAGTGTGGCCATCCGCTGGGGACAGCTTATGACCACACTCGGTACATTTGGAGAATACAGCCTTATGGGCTTCAGACATTTTAAGCCCTAACAGGCCTCAAACAAACACACACACACAAACTACGCAAAACCCGAGAAAAGTTTAAAATAAAGAGAGAGGAAAGCCTAACACAATCACTTCTAACTAATAAAAATTAAGAAAGTTAAGGTTTTTGAAAATGTTTCTGTCAAAAACAGCTTATCTGTACTAGGAGCTCTGGAATCCGTCGCAACTTGAAAGCGGCAAATGAAATCTGAGGTCAGTCAGGGCTTGGCAAGGGGTTATGGGTAAGAGGGAGGAGCTAGGAGCTCGGAGCCTAAAGCTTTTGAAATGCCGGCTCGGATCCGAGGTCGGATCCGATACCCACAGGTTGCAGACAAATGAAGTCTGCCTACTTCAGATCAACAGTTATTACAATAAATGAAGGATGCACAAAATTCATACACAGAAGTTAATATATACAATTTTACAATTTGCGGAAAGTGTCATGATACAGGAAGGGTTACAATAAAATACAAATTTCATTCATAGTAACCATTATATACAGTTTTACAAGTAAGGGAAAGTATCATAATACTGTATGTGTGACAAGCATAGTCAATCATACATATCATACGTCTGAGAGCTATAGGATATTCCCTATATTACATAAGTCAGAGAAACAGACAGGGAATCTTGTATGGAACAAATTGATTACACTGTGGAGGTTCTGTGGCCTGCACTGTGGAAATGCTGAAAGAGGAAAGAGAAAGTAGACAGTTGCTGGTTAGTAAGTGTGAAACATAGTTGAGGGAAGAAAGGAGGATAGTGTTATATTGTGGATTGGTGCTAGCCAGTTGTAGCACAAGAGCAGAGCCAAGTATCAGCCAGGTGAGCTTTTAAAGTTTTTTTGAATTGCGTTATTGAGGTTGCAGCTGTTAAGGTGGTGGGTAAAGTATTCCATCTTCTAGTTATAAAATTTGAGCAGAGGGATTTCACCTGCTGTATTACTGGCTTTAGTTACATCCAGGGGGAGTTTCTTATTGGAGCGTAACACTCTGTTACTGGTGTAGGGATGAAGTAGTTTTTTTAGAGCAGGTTTTTTTGGGGTGATACAGAATTTTATGTGCTATAGTAAGTTGGTTATAAAGAATAAGCTGTGGTAATTCTAACCATTTAAGTTGCTTTAAGGCTATGCAGTGGTGAGACCTATAGGAAGAGTTGGTAGCAAACCTAGCAATTTTATTGTAACATGAATTGAGTTTTGCAATGTCTATTTTTCCTAGATTAGTGAGAACTGGAGAAGCGTAGGTAAGTATTGAGAAGAGGTGTGTGCACTATTGTTTCTTTAGTTGTTCTTGTTAGGAATTGCTTACTTCTGTATAGGACACCCAGTTTTTTGTGGGCCTTCTTTATGGTATGGGGGATGTGAATATCACATTTCATATTACTCTTCACGGTGCACCATGCACAAAGTAACTGCCATGTCCTGTTTGAACATACATGCAAGCAAACAGTCTTTAACTTTGGTGTAATTTAAAGACTCAACTTCAGTGAGTTCAGAAACTACATGCTCTACTTTACCTGTGAACAAAGGCATTAAAACCCCCTCCCACTGCTCTTGATCAACTTGAATCTGAATACACAGCCTTTCAAATACCCTGATAAGACAATCCAGATCACCCCCTCCTCATATTTAGAAAAATGTTTTGTACTGACCTGGGCTTCCTGGGTGTGATTTTTCCCTCTCTATGATGTATGTGCTTTTGATACAGGAAAATCATCTTCTTTTGGTTCTAGCACTGCTTTTCCTTCTCCACTGCCTCCAGTTATTACATTCACTCATCTGCCTCCAGTTCCCTACATTTCACTTCCAGTGCTAGTTTCTACAATTCTAGCTGGGCTCTAAAGTTGTCTTCGGATGGAGTTGATTGTCATTGTTTGGTCTCCTGCAGATTCTCTCCATGGTACACCATGCACAAAGCAGCTGCATGTCTTGTCTGAACATATTAGCCCGTTGTAGACCTCTGCCTTTATATTTCTTTGTCAGCTGAGCTACTGACATTTTAGTATACTTATCAACAGTGCTCATTTTCCACCTTTTCCAAAAGTAATATGACAAGAAAAGAAAATAACTGCTGTGCACAACCGCACCTCTGTAGATTTTATCCTGTGACTGTTCTAGATAAATTAAGTAAAGTTCATTTAGTTACTTTTAAGATCTTCTGGCTGGTATTTATTTATTATCAGTGGATTTATGCACTCTTGCTCAGCTGCCAGTAATAAAGAAAACAGTGAAAATACAATGTAAAATATACTGTATGTAGATTGGTACACATAAGGAAAACTACACAATGCAATACACATAGGATGCATATAGAAAAAACCGAGCTATACATTATCTACTTTCCTTAGCTAACTGACTACAAGAATATTGTCCCTAAAAATCTAGTACTCACAAATGGTTCCGCAGACAAAATAAGATACCATCACCTTCTCCTTTTCCTGCATGTACAGTTACATAAAATATCCTTTCCCCAACCTTAAAAATGCCTGATATCATCCATTGGCTGAGGAAGTGCATCATAAATCCAGTCCATTTTCTCATTATGACAGTAATCAAAACTTGTGAAAACATATCAACATCTATTTTTCCTTGAATCATGTATCACACTGATTCCCTTAAACAAAACGTCCTTGTAGCAATTACATTCCACAGGCCTTTCTTTGTTTTTACATTAACAAAAGGTGCCAACATGTCTGGGGACTCAGTGTGTTCTACAGCCATCTCCTGTCTTTTGACATGCGGACAAAGTGTCCCATTTCTACTATGACAACACGTATGGCAGATAAACATGAGAGGCAAGAGAAAAAAAAGAATAAAGAATGCATTCTGATTAATTTAAACTAGCATTATCACAATTGTTTTTCCTTTAGCCTGGCATTAGCCCTGACCTCACAGTTACCAGCAATTTTGATTCAAAATTTCAGAATGATCATTCTAGAGTCCAGCTTTACAAACTGCAACACCTTCATTTTATAATTCTGTTTCAAAATATGGTTTTGCATTAGCTGTTATAAAAGTACAGTTGTGTATGTTAAACTTACCATAACAGCAGATGTTTGAATGATCATTGTTGCCTTAGCCTTAGCTATATGGGTTATTTCCTGCCAAGGCTATAACAGCTGGTCAGCTTCCAAAGCTTCAGGGCACCGCCCATGAACCCAAACTCTTAGCCAGCTTGAGCTGAGTTGACTAAAAGACAAATTTGGGTGTGAATCCCTTCAAAGCTTTCCTGCCAACACAGAGGGAGGCTGAGCCCTGAAAGGACAATGCTAGGAGCAACAAAAAATAAATCTCCACACCATGGCATAAAAACACAAAAAACAAAAACAAAACAAGGGATGGGATAGGGTGGGGTGGAGGGAAGGAGGGATTGCCTACTGCACCAGTGATCATTCAAACATCTACTGTATGGTAAGTTTAACTTATATACAGCTGTACAGTGTTCATCATATTGATCACTGCTGCAAGTAGCCTGAGCTGTATGGGCAGATTACCATAGCTAACTACATTTGTGAGGTGAAGGAGAAGAGTCCAGGACCCCTGGAGAATGCTCCTAGCAAAGCTTAATCTGGACTTAGAGAAGGAATAAAGCTTAATGTGCTTTGTAAAAGTATGTACTTCTAGAATCCAGCTCTTTCCAAAAAGACATAGATGAAGCCAAGACCCTGGTATAGTGTGCCTTGACCCTGTCTGGAATGTTTTTTTTTTGTTATGGTGAGCATATCAAAAGGTAATAGTCTTAGACAACCATTTGGAAATAATCTGTTTTAGCACCTTCACAAGAAATAAAAAAGTGATCCAAAGATCTTAAAGATTTAGTTCTGTCAGGATAGTCCCTAAGTTACCTATGGACATCCAAGGTACGGAGTATCCTTTTCCCCTCATTTTTAGGTTCAGGAAAAAAATGGGGAGACGGATAGCTTGGCTAAAAGTAAACTTGGATACTACTTTAGGCATAAAAAAAGAGTAGTTCTCAAAGAAACCCTGTCCCTGTTGAAAATGACTTAGAGCTGGCAAACCATAAGAGGGATCAAACACAAGATGGTATCTTTACAAGTACAATTTTCTATGCAGTCTATGTCCTATCTACTTAAAATACCTGAATTCTATCACCAAACTAGAACTCCACTCTGCCAGTAAGGGACTACTAGAGGTTCTCAGAAACCAAATGATATCTGGTGTGGGATCATTTTTATTTGCAGCTCCACTCTGAGAATATTCTCTGCCCCATCATTTAAGAGATTGTCCCACTGCTTCTATCTCCAGGAAACACCTGAGGATTTTTATGTTAAGTTAAAATGTGTATTTATCTCATCAAATCCAAGATACATTGTAACTGTTAGTTTTGATATCTTAATTGTATAGATGTTTATTATGCTACTGAGTTTTATTAACAGAGAAAATACATCAAGATTTCAAAAGGCACCAAAGAAGTACAATTTGCTTTAATTTGAAAGGAATGAAACATTTTTTCCTAAAGGGGAAATGATGAACTTTTGTTTTGCTCTCCACACAACCAATTCATGCTTCCCTCTCAGCACCTTCTTGACTTACTGGTCCCTCAATATAGGACTGATAATCAGGCCTTTCTTTCCTCAGCCAAAGTGAGAGCCAAATAATCCATTCATTCCTTGTTTGGGGTGGACTCTTATGAGCCACTTCATTTTACCAAGAGGTGAGACCCAGGTGAGGCTGTCATTAGTTATGTGGGCTGATCTTGTCTCCTTCCTCAGTGGTTGTGACTTCCATAACCACTGCTGTTCTAAAGAGATGTATGCATCACACATGCACTTGACCAGGCTCCATGGCTAATGTGATGCATGGTTGTCCTTACCTGTAAGTCTGCCTGAATAACTTTTGTAGTCCTTCTGTGGTCAGAAGTACTACATCAGGACCACCTCTTTCCCTCCAGGACAGCTGAGCTGGTGCTGGTGACTCATGATCATCGTTTCCTGCCTGGCTTCTCCAGCAACCAAACTACTACTCAAACATGGGTCATCTGGGTCATAGTTCAAGCTTTATCCCTCTGTGCAACAGAGCCAGTCTAATGACATTTTTTCATTTATAGGCCTGATACTTGCAGAATGGACAAGTGCTAGTATTACTTGAATGATCACTGACACTGAGCATGAGCAGATGAGAGTGAATGGTGAATACTTTAATGTAGATTAAAGTTTCAGGTTTGACGCTAGCCTATGTGTAATGTTACTGGGTATAAGAAAGACAGGATATGCAATATACATTGAGTCTGGACACTTCTGAAGTACTTCACAGAGCAAAGGATCTACTAGCTGATGTCACAACATTTTATTTCTCAGCCTTTTACCTTGGCTACAAATGACTTTTGCTGTCGTTCGTAGACAGATAAACTGTTCCCAGCAAATAGTCATACCATATTTTGTGTTTAAAGCCATCCATGCCCTGGTGCCTGTGAGTCAGCTGATCTAGTCTCGGAAAGTACAGTTGTGTAAAATCTTACCATAACGGCAGATGTCTTTACCTTCACTGGTGCAGTATTCTTAAAAGATGGGATTCTCTGCTGTGGAAGCCCAAACATCCGGCTATAATAAAACTACAAAACCATAAACTATAACTACTTTAAACCAAATAGGGAAGGCACAAAACTGCTACCAACAGTGCAGATAAAAAATTTAAGAGAAAGAATACAATAAAGGAATAAATTATTAAACAAAACTTAACCCCGAGCTTGCTTGAAGGTCCTTCTAGCAATGTGGCAAATGAGATCTGGGGAAGTAGGGGAACTATATTATGCATAGGGAAGGAGGCCCACAAGCTTTGCTGAAGAACTCAGTTTTTGTAAAGGCCAAGATGGATCCGACCTATCAGTGAGACTAAAGACAAAACTGACAACAACACATCAACTAATCTTTATTAGGTGAAACTCATATAAATCTGCAGATAAGCGCTGTGCTTATGTAAAGAAACTAGAAATAAACCTTGTGTTTATACATAATTCAAAAAACAAAGAAAAAAATCAACATTCTATTTAATACTATAGAAACATAAACATATAATTGTGATTGGTTAAAACTTGAATATCTCTTAGAATATATATTAGAATATAGGTGGTTTTAATATTCCAATGGTTAACTTGCTTCCAGCTTCTGTGTGATTGAATAGAATGTTGCAGCCAGGAAATTCAGTAGTAAAACTTAAATGAGAGAACTTTGAAAAACTGGTGTGCTATAAGACTTTTAAATGCACCAATGAGGGTATAGTAACTGGGGTCCGTGTGTTTGATTGTTTTTACAGATACATAAATGTGTACCATTAGGTGTTAACCATCTAATCAACTACGTAGGCTAACTTGTCTAAAATACATACTACACTATCTACTGTCTGTGTGATTGGATAGAGACAATTTATGTGGGAAATCAGGAAATAAAATATGACTGGATAAAAAATAGAAATGCTGGTTTGCATGGGTGTTATCAACAAACACCAGAAGGACTTCGTAATTTTGGGTTATGTGTGATTGGTATTTTTTTTATATAGAAGCTAAATGTTGTTCTTGTTGGTGTAAAGCAGATTATCGGTTAAATAACAGTAATTTTTTTAAATAAATAGGAGAATTTCAATAATAAGGAAAGCAACTCCACTTAAAACATCTCTGTATGTTAAAAATTAATAAATATAGGTTATCTGCAGCACTTCCACTCACGCTTCTTCAGATCTGCCTCTTGGGTGGAACCTTCTAATTCAAAAGAAAACTTTCTGTGCACAGAAGTACAATAACTAATAGCCAATTAATATTAAAAACTAATAATAAATAATTGTATAAATCTCCACCAAAGTCCAATTAAAACAGGAGAGTTTAGCTGTCAATAATAAGCAATGTGATGGAGTTTCCTAAGATTGAGGACATTGGTGATGTAAATCTGAGTATTACGTCCTGGTGGTTTACATGCTTCTAATATGGTTTACATGATTCTAATATGAATTAGAATGGCAGATCAGACTAGAAGCATGTAAACCACATAACATGCAGATTTCCATTATCAGCGTTTAATTTACAAATATTTCTTACTACTACTGCTTGGTATTTTAGCTTAGCCCAAATAGCTCAAAAGGCTATTCTTTCATATTTTTTCTAGTTATTCTGACCTGAAGAGTTGGACCCTGTCCACTATCTGATGGTTTAAGCTAACTAAACTTCAGGGTGCTGACAATGCTTCATTTCTAGACAAGGAATGATGGAAAGCTGAAGACAAAGAACAAATCCTTATTCTTGGGTTGGGGTAAAGGCAGCACCTAGGTTCCAGCACTTGATTATTGGTTATACAGAATGTGTTTCACTAACACTGTCAACAGCATGAAGGCATCACCAAATGCAGCAAAATACATTGTATAATATTACGGAGCATACAAAAGGGGGATGTCAAAAAAGAAATAACTTCATTCATTCAGTATTGCCTATATGAATTAGACTACCATATAGTGTAAACAGTTTACAAGTCTTGACTTGAATTCTCTAGAGCTGCATGCATTTTGACACATGATGCTGCTAAGGCAATGGGGAGAATGAGCAGTGAATGTAAATTCAGTGCTCTGTTAATCAGCTTTGTCTTAATGAAACACAGTGGCAATGACAGAAGAGTGCAGCTTTGGGTATTCTCCTCAGTTTCATCATCTGCACATGAGACACTACAAAGGAGGGAGCATAGCCTGATATATCTGTAGTACTAGCCCAAGTGATGGACATACCCCCTTCTGTGATTCATTTTAGACATTGCCCCTAGTTACATAAGTAGCAGAAAGCCCCTTTCTGTACCACAACCCCCCTCCTCCTGCTTAAGGACATCCTGACATGCTGTTACTATGTTATTATGTCATGCAGATCTCATATATTGCTGTAAAGAATAAGTTATGGTATGATGTGCACAATAGCTTTCAACCTCTTACCTCAGGAATCAGAGACAAAGGCAAAACTAACTGGAAAAAGGCCCCAAATCAGGGACAGTTTTTCATTCTAGTTCTTACAGAATTGGCAGAATAATATGTTTTGCATTAATATGCATTTTATGAAGGACGTGAAGTTTAAATCTCATGTCTGTCATTATTTAGTGACTATAGTTTTCAGCAATTTGCCAGACAACCACAAATTTAATGAGGAATAGATGAAAAATATGAGGCAAGATTGGGGACATTCTATGAAATCTGTGAAAGTTGAGAGTTATGATGTGCATAAAAATAAGTTATGTCTTGCCATAACGTTCCATCTGTGTTGTAGATCTTCATTCATTCATTACTGATAGGACTGGCTGGTACCAAGCTCGTGCCAGCCAAAAACTCTCAGCTAAGTCCTACCCATAATGCCCTTCTCATAGTCTCTTCAGATCAAGTTTGTCCTGCCCTTATAGTATAAAGAGATTAATAATGATAGTAGGAGAGACTGTCTGAGCAGATACCCTAACTAATAAGGTAATCCTAAAGTCCACCAGGAGTCCAGGCAGGAGGAAGAAGGGCAGGAAGTAATGAATGAAGATCTACAACACAAATGGACCGTTATGGTAAGACATAACTTCTTTATCTGATGTTGTAAATCTTCATTCATTTCTTACTTACAGGACCGAGTCCCCAGCTACTTTTAGTCCTGGGTGGCCCTAAGGAAGGATATTCCTGAGCACCATAGAACCAAAAGAGGCTCTTCCCCTGGAGGCCAAATCCAGTTTGTAATGAGTGATAAAGGTTTGTGGTCTTGCCCAAGTGGCTGCTGCGCAGATATAGTCCATAGAGGCTCTGGAGTGACAGGCCACTGAGGTTGCTATCGACCTAGTAGAGTGAGTCCTTATTTTGGAAGGCAAGGGTATTTTGTTTTGTTGATAGATGAAAGTAGTGGAGTTTCTGAGCCAAGAAGATAAGGTAATTTTGGAAACAGGCTTACCCATCCTGGGTCCTGCAAATGCTACAAACAATTGATCTGTTTTTCTGAGAGATTTTGTTCTGTCCAAGTAAAAACAAAGTTATGTAGAAGGTACTTCCCTTTATTTGAATGATGGGGAAAGAAAACCGGTAAGTCAATAGATTGGTTGATGGAAAAATCAGAAATGACCTTGGGCAAAAAGGAGGGATTAGTATGGAGAGAAACTCTTTCCTCATGGAAAATCAAGTACGGTCTCTTGAAACTCAAGGCCTGCAACTCAGAAATTCTTCTCACTGAGGTAAGTGCTACTAGGAGTAGGGTTTTCCAGGACAAAAATTTTATATTGCATGAATTAGAAGGCTCGAAAGGAGGACTTGTTAACGACTGAAGCACCAGTGTTAAGTCCCATGGCTGTGTAGGGGGCTTGACAGGAAGTTTAATATGCAATACTCCTTTCATGAAGGTTTTGCACAGTCGGTGTGACATAAGTGATGAATTGTCGATTCCTTTGTGAAAATTTGTAATATCTGCTAAATGTACTGTAATCACTGATGCTGAAGCTCCAGCATGTAACAGGGTAGTGAGATATTCTAAGATCTTCTGAATAGGCATACAGAAGGGATCCGTGTTTTGTTCTTTGGCCCATACAGAGAACCTATTCCACTTACTGAAATAAATGTTTCTGGTGGATGGTTTGTGCGAAGCCAGAAGGATCTCATGAACAGGGAATGAAATATCAGGTAGCCTGGCAATCATCGGAAGTGGAGAAAGCGAGCTGTGAGCTTGAGGCTGTGGAGATTGAGGTGAATCAATCCCTGAGGGTGAGTCAGCAGTCCTTGAGATTGATCCAGGATCCATGGGCTGTGGATCAGGCGAGCCATAGGAATGGGAGCCAAACTTGACGGGGCCAATAAGGGGCAATGAGGATTTATTTATTTATTTATTTATTTTATTTTACATTTGTTGACCGGGCCTTTGAGCTTTCTGTAGATAGTTTGGGATGAGGGGAAATAGAGGAAAGACATACAGTAGACCCAGGGGGCCAATCGTGCGTCAGAGCATCCTTCGGTGACTCCCCCTGAGGGTGGATCAGGGCAAAGTAGCTTCTGCATTTGTTGTTTAGGGGGAAAACAAACAGGTTGCATCAAGGCCTGCCCCAGTGATGGAAGATTAGGCCCACTATAATAGGGTCAAGGGACCACTCATGAGGCATCAATATGTTCCTGCTCAGATTGTCTGCAATAAGATTGGAGCTCCCCAGAAAGCGCGTTGCTATGAGAAAATGGTTGGAAGCCATCGCCCAATGCCATATTCTCATGGCTTCCCAACACAGGGGGGAAGATCTGGTTCTGCCTTGTTTGTTGATGTACCAGATGAATGACATGTCCGATTGTATTGCAATAGTCCCGGAAGGGAGGGATGTGTGGAACATTTGCAATGCTAAGAGAACTGCCCTCAATTCCAGGACATTTATGTGCAAATTGGCCTCTACATCCTTCCCTGGAAATGCCCCCCACCCTAACAGGGAAGCGTCTGTGGTCACCATGGCCTTAGACTGGAGGAGACAGAACGGTCGGCACCAAAGATTTGTTTCTGGCTTCATCCGCCATAGCATTTCTTCCTTGCAAAGATCTGTAAGGCATATCATGTGGTCGAGTGGGTGTGTTAAGAGTGACCATTGTGATGAAAGGAGCCACTGTAATAGTCTCATGTGCAACCCCGTCAGGGGTATTAAGGTAATGGTTGCTGCCATAGAGCCTAATAGTTGTAGTACTAGGCATGCTGGTACAAAAGTCGGTGTGAGGAGAACCTGAATCTGATTTCTTATTTTTGAAAGCCTGTGAGGAGGAAGGGAAGCTTGACAGGATGTTGTGTCAAAGATAACTCCAATGAATTCCAGTGTTCTCGTTGGAGACATGTTTGATTTTTCCATATTGATCATGATACCTAGGTGAAGAGCAATGCCTTGAGTGTAAGAGAAATTGAGAAAGAGAAGGTTCCTGGTCATGGCAGTGAGGAGCCAATCCTCTAGATATGGGGTTGGGAGGGTGGCCTAATGGTTAAGGTGTTTGCCGTACAAACACAAGGTGCAGGGTTTGAGTCTCACAAGGGATAATTGGCTAGGCTTACAATAGCTCACAAGAGCAGTTAGCTTAGTACTAATCTATGATCCTATGAAACACCTGGAATCCTTGTAGTTGGAGATGAGCTACTATGACTGCCATACATTTGGTAAACACTCTGGGGGCTGTAGAGAGACCAAAAGACAGTACCCTGAACTGGTAGTGATTGGCTTCCAGCTGGAAGTGAAGAAATCTCTGGGAGCATTTGTCCATCTTTATGTGGTAGTACTTGTCCTGGAGGTCCATAGAGCACATCCAGTTGTCCTTCCCCAGAAAAGAGAGAATGGACTGCACTGCAATCATCTGGAATTTTTGAGGTTTGATGAATTTGTTTAGTAGGCTGAGATCCAGGATTGGTCTCCAGTCCCCTGTCTTTTTTGGCACTAAAAAGAACCTCCAGTAAAAAACGGATCCTATTTGGTCTGGTGGGACTGGTTTGATAACTCTTTTTCTTAGCAGCTTTTCGATTTCCAAGGCTGCAGCATCCCTCTGATTGGGTGGGACATCGGGGATTAATTTTACAGGTTTGGGAGTGAGATTGAATGGGATATGATAGCCTCTGGATATTATTCTCTGCACCCATGAATCTGTTGTAATGAGTTGCCATGCTTGTAGGTGCAGAGAGAATCATCCCTCGACTGCTTCCAGAGGAAAGCAATTGGGTCACTGCTCAGGAGTGCTGGAAGGGTTGGCCAGAGAACGATTCCCTAGTACCCTGTTTGTATGGACCCTCTCTGCCCCAAAAGGGATGTCTTCTGGATGAGTGGCCCCCTCTGCCTTGGGGGGATTGCTCATCATGAGTGTCATGAAAAGATCCTTGGGACTTCTTGAACCACAATTTTCCTCCCCTCTGATTCCTGGAGTAGGATCTCTGGGGGGGTGGAAAAACATATGCCCACGGCAGACAAGGTCTTTTCATCTTTCTCACTGCATGATAGCGTGTCTCTTACTTTGGGACCAAAGAGGGAAGATTTGTCAACAGGAGCGTTGACAATGGAAGATTTGAAAGGGTTCATGAAGTCACACAAACACATGCAAGCATGCCATCTCATGACGATGCCCAATGCGGGAGCTCGAGCTGCCCCCTTGGTAGTGTGAGAAATCAAGCACATCATGGAATTTGAGATGGATTCTAGGGTAGCTAGCTGGGAGGCAACAGTATCACGTACCTCCTCAGGCAGTACCCCCATCAAAGAGGCAGACATTTCTGAGTTTAGGTCTCTTTGGAGGCGAGTAACATGTGCCAGGAATTTAACGACCGAATGGCAAAGTTTGCTGAAGCAAAGGTCCACTTCCCCAGTCTGTCCAAAGCCCGAGACTCCCTGTTTGGGGGATGAACAGTGGAACGATATTCTGCCAGTTCCCTCTTGGTGGCCGCCACCACGACCATGGAATCTTCTACCAGTTGTTTGGACCAGTTGGGTTGGTCTTCAGGTGGTGACAAAATTTTATCGGGCCTTCGGGGGACAGGTTCTATGTTGTCCGGGGGCCTTCCAGGCACACTGCACAATAAGCCTAATGAGCTCATTTGCAAGTGGGGTGACCCAGGAAGTAGATGGTTGAGCACAGAAAGCCTGCAAGAACACTGATTCCTCCAAAGAAGGGTTGGCGAATTTCCAATCTCCCCTCTGCTTGAGGATCTCGAGAATGTCTACAAATGAGACATCTTCCAGGGGAGACCATGGGGACCCTTCTCCCTCATTATAATCAGTGTCTTCTGTGATGGATTTCTCAGGGGAATCGAGATGCTTTCTCTTGCAAAGCTTCTTCTGGGGTGGCTCCCCAGTGGGGTCTTTTGAGGAGGATTCCAGAGAAAGGGTTCCCTTCAAGGGAAGGTCTTCAAGCTCACATGCCCAAGATCCCAGAGTAGGAGGTTGGGACAGCTGCATGCTTGAGGGGGGTTCTGGTTCTGATGCCAATGGTGCCAATTGTGAGCTTGTTGAAGTGAGGACCCTCTCCATCAACTGGAAAGCAGGCCTGCCCAAGGAGGGATGGGAGGCCAAAACCAAGAAGAACAACCACAGAACCAGGGTCACACCCCACCCCAATGAGCCCACCTCCAGGTGAGGATCTCTGAGAGGACTGGTAGCTGCCGAGGGAGCCAGAACCATAGACAGTGCCACAGGAAAAATCAGCGCTGAACTAGGTGTCACAGTGCCGACAGCCCAATCACTGCTCTGAGGGTGCACCAGTTCCAAAGGAGCCATGGCACCAAGAGTTATCAGTGCCGACAGGGAACCCCCTGCTGTTGGAGCCAAGACAGAATGCACTGGGATGGACATCAGTACCAAAATCTCTGAAACCTGGGAGCAGGTCGGAGGAGGATAAACAGGTGAATATGCCGGGAAAGCTTCCATTCCAAGAGAGGGAAGACCTAGTCGGGGTCAGTAAGCCTCTAGCTGCCAAAAGCTGGTCCACAACCCTCACTACATTTTTTTCCAAAAGACTCCTGGTGGATATGAAGGAAGCTGCCGATGGAGATTCTGGTCTTTCAATAAATGGGCTGAAATGTTGCCCAAAAAAAGGGTCATAAAATGGAGAGTACCTTGTTCTGGCAAGGTGCTCAATCTCTGGAACCGCAGGTGTCATAGGTGGAGCCGTACGTGACAACTGGGGAGAGATGGGTAAAGGCTGCCAGCCTAGTCAAATAGAATTTGATATATAATTCTGGCATTTGTAAATAAATGCAAAATACAGGCATGTTTTCTTGAGTGTAGAAAAACACTGTAAAATGTGAACTTCAAGATTGTTACAACATTGCCCCCTTGCTGTAAAGAAAATCTAGGTCAAGCCTTTCAAATGTGTCTTTTGAAACTGAAATGATTTTATGACATTCTTTGATCTTTAAAGTTGGTTCCGGTCAGGCTGGCTGAAGACATTCTTCCTATTGTCTTAACTTAAGGAATAATTGTTAGAGTGCACATGTGGAAGGTGCTCTATTGCTTTGGTTTCTGCTAGAGTGTATATTTGAAATGCCTTTTATAGTTGTATTCTCCTGTGCAAGTGTTAGCTTGCTAAATAATGTAAATGGAGTTTCTATTAGCCTGGGAACTCAGAGCAGGTGTCAAGATGATGCAATATGAATACTGGGAAAACCTAAGTGTCAAAAATGATGTAATCTGGGGAGAACCCAGAGACATGTTTGTTAGTGATGTTTTATAAACTATTTCTCACAAGAGACTAAAAGCATTTTTTATCTTGATATCCAACTTACCAGCACTCTGCTTATGCGCACATGTACGTTTTTAGCACTGTGATTTCTTGGAGGAATAGTTAAAGCTAGTAAAGATTAATTAGGTATTTTTCTTTGAAATCAGACCTGCCCTACTGTATTATTTTAAGTTTCTGTGTGATCTCTGAACTCTTAGATATCTCTGTGGTGTAGTAGTTTTGCCTTGTGTTTTAATTATTTATTATTAAATATTTTTAAAACCTTCTACCTGTGTCTGCTCTGTGTAGAGATACGCTCTAGAATACATTGCATATTTATAGAGGTTATTGTAATAGGCCACTCTAAAGTAAGCCTTGACTGTTAGTCATACTACCATTGGATATTAATATTGCACAGTAATAATTGGACACCCTTTTAAGGGCCTTTTAGTAGCTGATATTATTAACTGGGTGGTGGCAGTAATTACTACCATATAGTCTGGGTAAAGGGGCACAGCTGGAGAATCTGTGTCAGCCTTTCCCAGGAGAGTCTGTGAAGTTGTATAAATACTTATCTCAAAGTGTGTGTGTGTTGTGTCCGCTACTTGGCAGGGACACGAAGCACTGGCTGGACAGAAATGGTAATGGAGGTTCTAGCTTGCCCAGTTAGGTTGAGACCTGGACCCTATAGCTGTGCCAGTGGGGGGTCTTATTGGGGACCTGGTGAGCAAGGCAGCAGCCAGCCCCAGACTGACTGTGATCTCTGTGTGTACTTAAGGGAAATTGTACTTTACTGTGTGTATTAGTTATCCTTTCCTCTTCTATGAGACGACCTCCCTGGTGTTAGTGGTGAGGATTGAGGCTCCTTGATTGCTGGGCCAGGGCATGGTTGTCACACCATCTAAGACATCGGTACCATGGCCAGGGATGGTACCAATGCTGGTACAGTGGTAGGAGCCTGTGTCATAATCAAGGTCGGCACTGAGCGAGAAGACAGAGACCATGGTGCAGAAGCTGTCTGCTCCGATGGGTCAGAAGAAGTCTGGTGTTGTCTTGGTTCTGAGGAGAACGGAGATATTGGCACAGTGACTTTGTTTCTCTTTATGTTTTTTGACGTCCTTTTGTTTAGGTGGTGGTGAGACCTCCATCCCAGAGAGAGCCTCCGAGAAGGGTGATTTCAACATGCCCTTTAGAATGAGCTTGTTCTTGTGTTCAGCTAACGTACGATTGCTGAAACTAGAACAAATACCACACGACACGTTAATGTGGTCAACGCCCAAACAATAAATACACTGGGTGTGCCCATCTTGAGTTGGGCATCTTATGCCCACACTTATCACACTGCTTGAACCCAAGTTTAGCTTTATCCGACATTATGACAAAGCACTATAGTCCTAAATCAAAAACTATAACTACCAAAAAACAAGAAGAAGAAGTTATAGTAAAGTGAAAGAGTTTTTTTTTTTTTAAAGATAGAAAGGAAGGAGTACCAACAATGGTACTAAGAAATACCAAAAGTGGTAAAGGAAGGGGCCTACCAAAGGTAGGAAAGAGGGATAGTACCAACGATGGAACGAAAGAACCACCAAAGGTAGAGGGTAGGTTTAGTCAGAAAGTATAGAGTTTAAAGACAGAGATAACCTTTGAAGAAAAAACTGACTAAAGGAAAGGTAGTTAGTTGATAAACCACAAAAAACACTACACTTAGCTTGAGATAAAGGCTTGGTACATCTAACGAGGAATGCAGCAAACAAGATCTGAAGAGACTATGAGAGGGGCATTATGGGTAGGACTTAGCTGAGAGTTTTTGGCTGGCTCGAGCTTGGTACCGACCGTGTCGGTTCCAAGGACAGAACCAAAGTCCTATCAGTAAGGAATGAATGAAGATTTACAACATCAGATTTAGAACTTCTTCCATCCATAGCTCTGAATGGTTATTTAAATTCTAGGATGTGATCTCAAACATTGTAAAGGAATAATTTGGAAAGTTTTATGAAAAAGTCTGCTATACACATATCATATCTATTTTTTAGTACTTCCAAACAGTATTTAATCAAATGAGGGGGTGAGAAGTACAATAGTAGAAACAATGCCTGAAGCTTAACTGGTTTCCAGGCCAGCTTATCTAAATATCGCAACAAATGATATATAATACATTAACAAAGTAAAGGTTGTAGAACAGCCTGTCTGGAAACAAATTACACCTTTTATATTAAGGTGTAGTTTTACCAGAGTGAATTATGTGACAGTGTATGATAACAGTGATGTAACACATGAATAAAAGCATATATACGTGTGCACATGGGAGCGCTACAGAATCCTGAAATCCCAAAATCCTGAAGCCCAAAATCCTGAGACCAAAATCCTGAAAGTTCAAAATCCTGAAAACTCAGAATACTGAAAACTCAAAATCCTGAAAATACACAGGATGCCAACACTCACTATATTCCAACACAAGTACATACAGAAACATATTACCCTTCAAATATATGCAGGGGGCAAGCCCCCCTGCACCCCCCATGATGTTCGTGTTTCACTGTTGGGTAATCTGCTGGCAGGCTGCCCTCAGTCGGTCTGAATAACAAAGTCTTGGGTCCTGCATCGGTTGCTGTCGCCTCTTCCATGATGTCAAGTCGTCAGGGGTATAAAACATGCAGCCGATGCCATTTTAATCAGTCTTTCTTGCCACTCGGTGTCCAAAGCAGAAGCAGTTCACAAGTGCCGGTCGGCCGATTCCTGAAATTTTTGTATTCGAGTTTCAAAACCGAAGTCTTCAAACTAAAGCTAAGTACCCCGTTGGGGAAACTTTTTCTTGCTCCTTACCGATGTCAGTTTAAGTTAATAATTGCATTACTTGTAGGAAGCAAATACCTCATAAGGATTTTCATTTGTACTGTATTCCTTGCCTAGGCCCTGATCACAACGTGCCTTGCTGTCGGTTTTGTGCTAAATTTAACCAGCGCACTATTAAGCGTCGGTATATTTTTGCTTCTAAATATTTTGGTTCAAGATTTAACTACCCTGAAATGTCGTCGGTTAGCAATCCGACTACCGGAGTTCATAAAAAACGCAAGAAAAAGACAGATACAGACTGTCGAGGTCCAAAACCAATGATGAAGCTTCTCCTAAGCCAGTCGCTGGTTCGCCGGTACTCAGTGAGGTGCATTCGCATCGCAGCCCCTGATACCCACTACTTTTGAGTCGCAGGCCTCTACCGAGACCCATTTGGAGTCTAGTATGCCACGAGATTGGCAAAGTATTGAACCCGTGGATGTCTCTCCCTTGGATGGGTCCGGAGCCACTGAGCAGGCACCGGCTTCTGAGGGTGTTTTCAGGCCTCAACATTTTTACATTAAACCGACGCCAGCAACAAAAACAAGGTCAAAAACTACTTCTATGTCTAAAAAAAACAAAGCATGAGCCACGTGCTTAGGCCCCTATGCCTAAAAAACAGATGGTCAAAATGGCTGAGGTTTTAATTACCTTGATCAGGGGTTCCCAACCCCCCAACCCCCCCACCCCGCTAAGAAGCCTAGACAAGGCACTGACTATGAATCTTCAGATCAGGTTTCCATTTCTTCTGATTCCTCTTCTGATCAGGAATTTTCTATTCCCCCCATGAGGATTCTGATGCAGAGGAATCCATCCCATCTGCATCTCCTCCTGAGGATTACTCTTTTGGAGAGACTTTGCATACTTTAAGGGAACATTTTCACTGGGAGAGTCAGGACTTCTCTGAATCAAAAAAGAGGCTTAGGGATTTCCTTCTTCTTCCTCAGCACAGGCTTTTGGCAATACCACCTGTATTAGACATTGTTGATGATGTGTTCTCGGAATCAAGCGTGGCTCCTGATTCCCTGCCTCCGGCTCCTAGTAAGCCAGACAGATATTGCAGGGTTCCTGACTCTCACAAATTTCTTTTCAAAAATCCTTCTGCTGACCCTGAAACTATTTCTCAGGGTCCCAATGGTGTTAAGGCTTCTTACAACCAAAAATCCTACCCCTTCAGATAGAGATTCCAGGGCACTGGATAGATGGGGTAAGAAGGTTTATACGTCTGCAACCTTGGCTATCAGGGCTTTAAACTGCCAGTTTCATATGCTTAAATATCAACAGCATGTTATGGGCTTACTGAAACAGAAATTGATGTTCATTTCTGATTGTGTGGAAAATAAAGAGTTACAGGATTTATTGCATTCAGCAGAACAGGTTGGAAAGCATACTTTGCAATGTGGTTTTGATTCCTTGGAGGCCTCTTGTAGGGCCGCTGTTACTGGATCTGTGATTAGAAGGCATGCCTGGCTCAAGGAGCAAAATCTGCCTGATCATGTTAAAGCTAAATTGTTGGATGCCCCTTTACAGCATGATACTCTGTTTGGTAATAGGGCAGAAGAGGTTTTAAAGAAAATGGAAGACAAAGCGAAATCTATGCAAACTGTAAAAGATTTCTTGCAAGTGCAGCCACCCAGGTTCAGTAGACACTGGCCTACTAAAAATTGGTCCTTTCCTGTGTCCAACAGAGCCACTCAAGCAAACCCAGGTGCTCAAAAGGCTCCAGATATCAATCACAGGGTTCTTACAGGTCAAAGCAATGGGGTGCCTCCACCTCCAAATCTGGAGGAAACAAAGCACAACCCTACAGTAAGCAGTCTCAATGACTTTCCTCTACCATCTCCAAGCACTTATCTTTTGGCAGCCCCTTGGAAAACTAGCACTTCATGCTCAAAATTGGCAGTTAATTACCCAGGACAAGTGGGTATTAAACATAGTATCCCAGGGGTACAGATTTAATTTACATACTTTGCTAATTCCAAGGGGATGGCCGGATCTGCCACAAAACCAGTGGGCAGAGGCCCAGAAACAAGTCATGTCTCTCACGGATATGGGGGCTATTCAACCGGTACCAGAAAAGGAAAAAGGACAAGGATTTTATTCAAGACTTTTCCTGGTACCCAAAAAAGACTATTCATGGCATCGAATACTGGACTTATCAATTCTAAACACATTCCTGGACATTCCAAAATTCAAAATGCTGACTTTACAACAGCTACTGCCTATGCTAGGCAAGAATGCTTGGTTAGTAACTCTAGACTTAAAAGAGGCATACCTGCATATCCCAATAAGGGAATCATGCAGAAGATACCTCCACTTCAAAGCAGTTTTTTTACATTACCAATTCTCTGCACTGCCCTTTGGCTTATCTACTGCGCCCAGGGTCTTTACAAAGTGCCTGGCACCAGTAATTGCATTCTGCAGACAAAGAAACATTCAAATTTATCCTTATCTGGACGAGGACAAGGACACTCTACTTCAACATCTGGCATTTGTAAAAAGGCTTCTAGCATGCCTAGGGTACACCATAAATGAAAATAAATCACAACTGGTACCCTCTCAAATAATTACATTCCTGGGTGCAAGCTTGAATACAACTGTCCAGATGGCTTACCTCACGCCAGACAAACAAAGGCAATTGACAGCATATTTCAAACAAATGGCAGCAAAAACCCACTTATCTGCAAGACAAATTCTGCAGGCTTTGGGGTTCATGGCATCCTGCATTCTACTAATTCCATATGCAAGACTGCATATGAGGAAACTTTAATGGTACCTAAAAAGTTTATGGAGTCAACATTGTCACAGCCTGGAAACAATGATTCCTCTCATTCCCTGCCTACAACAGGAGTTTCTTTGGTGGGCAGAGACATGTCACCAAAACAAGGGACTGTCATTCACTCTACCCCCTGCCACCCAAACCCTAACTACAGATGCATCAGACTATGCTTGGGGGGCCCACCTGGCAGGGAGATGCATTCAGGGCAAATGGAGCCCAAACCAACTGCATCTGCTTAGCAACCATAAAGAAATGCTAGCTGTTCAGAATGCTCTGACAGCCTTCAAGGACTTACTTCATCCAGGACAATTACTGATAAAGATGGACAACACTACAGTTATGTGGTACATAAACAAGCAGGGGGATACACATTCCTACCCCCTTTGCAGACTAGCCATGGCCTTGTGGAACACAGCCTTGACTTACCGTATACATCTTCAAGCTCAGTTCCTGCCAGGAAAGCAAAATACACTGGCAGACGACCTAAGCAGAAATCTTATGGACCCACACAAATGGAAACTGGATCCACAGATCTTTAGCATGCTAACACAGAAATGGGGGAGCCCAGACATAGATCTATTTGCCTCTCACCAAAACTATCAATTGGACAAATTCTGCACAAGAACTCATCACAAAAAAGCATGGAAAGTGGATGCTCTATCCTTCAGCTGGAAAAAACTGTCAGTCTATGCCTTTCCCCCTCTACTCTCCAAGGTCTTACTAAAAGTCAGACAGGAAAAAACAAAAATTATCCTAATTGCTCCGGACTGGCCTCGCCAGCACTGGTACCCGTGTCTAAGGAATATGTCACACCTTCCTCTGTGGCACTTGCCTCAAACACCTCATCTACTGTCTCAGCAGAACTATCAAATTCTGCACACTCAGCTCCAAACTCTGGATCTTGCAGCATGGCTAATCAACTAATTATTCAAACCACATCTCTCAGTAAATCTGTGATGGATGTCATTTTGGAAGCCAGAAGGCCTAGTACTAGAAAATCTTATGCTGATAAATGGAAGAGATTCTGTGCTTGGAACCAAGCACAAGGAATAGACACAGCAAAGCCCAATATTCCTCATTTTACAATACTTAACTGAGATGCTTGACAAGGGCCTATCTTTTTCTTCAATAAAAATCCATGCCTCTGCTATCTCAGCTCATTACAACACAGAGCCTTCCCTCTTTTCTCATCCACTGTTTAAACAGTATCTCAGAGGGGCCAAAAACTTAAGACCTCCCAGGAGAGCACCAACTCCTGCATAGGACCTCAATTTTGTGCTGGAAAAACTCACCTTGCCTCATTTTGAACCAGCAGCTATTGCGGATATAAATTTTCTATCTTGGAAGACAGCTTTTCTTTTGGCAGTCACTCCAGCAAGAAGGGTTTCAGAACTACAGGCTCTCATGGCAGTGGAGCCTTTCATCATATTTTACCCGGACAGGGTGGCCCTCATGACCAATCCTTCTTTTATGCCTAAGGTGGTATCCAGTGTGGCTCTTAACCAGACCATTCACCTGCCAACATTTTTCTCAAATCCGCAGAACAAAGGGGAGCGGATTCTGCATTCATTTGATGTACACAGACAACTAAGATTCTACTTAAACAGGACAAAATCTCTAAGAAAGTCTGAGCAACTACTGGTTGCATTTGCTGCAGGATCAGAGGGGAAGGCTATATCAAAGCAAACTATTTCCAAATGGATAAGCCACTGCATTCGTTTCTGCTATTTGCACCATGGTAAACCTGTGCCCAAAGGAATCAGATCCCATTCCACCAGGGCTGCCTCTACTTCAGCAGCTTTTCTCAGAAGGGGCCCAACCAGAGACATTCTAGAAGCTGCTACTTGGAGCTCTGTTCATATGTTCACAACGCATTATAATTTACTTCTCTTCTCTAAATCCAGGGCAGGCTTTGCCACTGCAGTCCATATAGCTGCTCCTAATGCTGTTTAGTTCCATCCTCCCATCCATAGCTTTGGATTTCTACCCAAATGTAATGACTGCAACAGTGAAACATGAAGAACATAGAACAGTTGTGTACACTTACCATAAATGTAGATGTTCGAGTGTATTCACTGTTACAGTCCAGGTTACCCACCCGCCATCCCCCATTCTATACCTTTTCTTTCCTTCACTATACTCAAAAAGCCTTTGTGGCATATTTGCTTTTGGTTGAAGGTAAATTTTATGTTTCTAAGGTGCATTTATATATTTACTGTTTATTTATATATATATTTTTGCTTCCCATTTAGGGGGCACCTGACATTGGGGGCAAGAAAAACTGATTAAAATGGCGTCGGCTGCATGTTTTATACCCCTGATGACCTGACGTCATGGAAGAGGAGACAGCAACCAACGCAGGACCCAAGACTTTGTTATTCAGGCCGACTGAGGGCAACCTGCCAGCAGATTACCCAAATGTAATGACTGCAACAGTGAATACACTCGAACATCTACATTTATGGTAAGTCTACACAACTGTACTTTGTGGGCTGTGCCCCCCACACCCCCTGCTACTTAAATATATCAACTCCGAGATTGCACTTCACTACACTAAGTGCAATCTTGGAGTTGATATATTTAAGTAGCAGGGGGCGTGGGGTGGCAGCCCCCCACATGGGGGGTGCAGGGGGGCTTGTCCCCCTGCTTATACTTGGAGAACAGTAATATAGTTTGTGTTTTATTTGTTTCTGTATGTACTTGTGCTGGAATATAGTGAGTGTTGGAATCCTGTGTGTTTTCATGATTTAGAGCTTTCAGTATTTTGAACTTTCAGGATTTTGGTCTTCAGGATTTTGGGCTTTCAGGATTCTGTAGCGCTCCTGTGCACATACATGTACATAAACACACACTTGCACTCGTGTATGTAAAAGAACACAAACACAGACACATACATATACACATAAAAACATGCTCACATATGCATGAACACACACACACACACACACACACACACACACACACACACACACACACACACACACACAAAATCACGATGTATACACACACACACACACACACACACACACACACACACACACACACACACACACACACACACACACACACACAGCAGACACACACACATATGCACTCATATGCATACCACACACCACACCTGCACAAACATGCACAGACAGATGCACAGGCATGCAGATACACATACAATCCCCGCACAAACACACATGCAAGCATGCACACATATACGTATGAGTGTGTGACACACACACACACAGACACACACACACACACACACACACACACACACACACACACACACACACACACACACACACACACACACACACACACACACTCTGGATTATTAACAAATACAGGGTTTTGATGGAGAGATAGAGATAAACTCAAATGTCAATGCAACTTTATGAGTATATGGCAAAGCCGACACTAATACTAGGTTCACAGTAAAGCGGTCTGATTACCAATTGTTAAACTAGTGTTATCCAACAAAAGACTATGCTAATTAGAAAGTTGTCTGAGATGGTGAAGACTGAACCTTTCTACAATGATTCTTTTTCCACAAGGAAAAGTTGAGAGTAATGGGTTTGGGGAACTCTTAGATGAGAACAAGGTAATGCCCATCAATATCTAAGATTCCAGCAAAGATAAGTGTCCTTCTGTGTGATGACAGTTGTTTGTCTTTCGGCTTTTCCCGGTTAGGGATCGCAACAGCAGAACTCCGGTCCGCTAATGATTGGAAGTAGATTTTTACGGTACCGAGTTGCCAGCTCGACGCCCAACATTCAACGAAGGCACACCCATTCTCGCATGTCTTTTGGAACACCACTTGACCTCGGGGAGGACATGCAGACTCCACACAGAAGGCACTCCCTACACTCCAGCTGAGAATTGAATGGGAGAACCTCTTGCTGTGAGGCAACAATGCTACTGTGTGATGACAGTATGCATTTTAATCAGTGCTAAGAATGAAAAAGTTGCCTGTCAGTGAACATCAGGTCATGTTGCATTGACATAAGCTGTCTATGTACCGTGCATTTGTCTGTAATATCCAATGGCTGCTAAGCTATGAGCAGTAACTGGAGGATGGCACTGGTTCTTGCTCATGGAAAGAACTGGTATTTAGGATCAGAAGCTTGCACCATGAATAGGCATGCTGTAACAAAAATAGTTAGACCTTGAATGCATCAGATAGAAAGAAAATGACTGAGGCCTGAGTCCTGAAGAGACTTACTGCCTTCAGTTTGGATTTTGTGTGACTTGTTACATGTCAGTCAATAAACCATGGTGCTGTTGTCAGGTTATTAAGAGACATTAGAAGAAAGTAGAACAGATGTTCAGATTTTATCTCTTGCAGACCTGTCATAGACAATAGTGCTGTGCTTGTTTACCTACGAGCTGATTAACATAGAAGACCTTCACAGACTCACTTAGCAGTCTGTTCCACATCAGTTTAAGAAAAAGCTTGTCTGGCAAATAATTAAGAGTATGTACACACAGCCTTTAAAGGTTTTCAACACTGCTTTACTTCACTGCAGTTAGTTCCATTTCATGTTATGTCACACTTGTCAAGCTGTTATATCAGATGTCAGTGTTATTGCAATAAAGCAGCATAAGATCCTGTAAACTTGAACTGGAATGGTACAGCAGACTGACAATATTCTACATTGAGGTTATGCTGTTTTCTTGTGCACACACTTCAGAAGTGGGTAACAGCTACAATGTTATGCTTTAATTTTAGACTCTTTCTGGTATGCATGGTTCTACTTTAATGTTCATTTTCTACTAGTTTGAAGATTTTTAAAATTGGAGTAGTTTTAAAAACACTTTGTAGGAACACAAAAATGTGTTTTAATGGCTATGGATAATAAATTCAACTGGCTTATCAGTCACTGACACTGGTTTAATAGAACAGCACTAGGAAAAAATGTAGCATGGCTTACAGTAATATAACTAACCCTAGGGTTGCAAAACATTGGGCCAAGTTAGAAGAAAGTTCAATGATTGCCTGCTAAAAAAAGGTAAGTCTCACTGAAAAGCAAAATGAGTTGATAAGCTGACACCATTTTAATATAAAATATGGCTGTGTAGCATATGGACCATGTAGCATACAAGGAATAATTGGCATGTTATTGTTTCATATTTATATTTTAACCATCTCATGAAGCTGCAGCCCTACTGCTCATTCACACCTACAACGTCTGGAATCCAGTTCCAGATCTCTTTCAGTAATAAAGCAATTATTCGCACAATCTATCATTGCTATTCTCACTGCCAACACAAATTGATGTTAACTTGGTCTTATATGATTTCTGGACATTATGTTCCCTTTAGAAGTAATTATAGGTCATTGTTTCTATCTCCAATGTTTTATCTGTGGCATGCATAATAAGTCAGTGTCAGTAATTCATTAATATGTTGACACTGAAGGGTGCTATTCTTATAACACAACACAGGATAAAAATGTTGGTAAAGCAAAGCTTGTAGAATCCGTAAAATCCAAACCAACAAAAAACAAGCTATTGCAATGCCAAGAAGTTTATTAAAATAACAAAGCTCTTGGATACAATCCTTTTTCAGTGTACAATAAAATACAACCAATAAAATCCTTTATACAAAAAGTCAAAGAAAACACAGCCAGTCAAGTTAAAACTTAAATCAATCAATTAAGAATTATATGTTAAAGAGACAGCATCTAAAACAAGTCATTTTAAACTTATCTGCTTGTATTTCAATATAGGCTTAATGCTAACTGTCTTATTAATACTGGAAGAATGGTCAGCTTGCATAGGTATAATCCAATCATATTCTCTTAATTCAAGTCTATTGTTTAAATCACCACTCCTGTAGTTTCTTTTTGAATTATATCAATCAATCTAAACCTAAAATCATGTGAGATACCAAATTCATTGACATGCTTAGCAAGAGCATTGGTCATGACACCTTCTACGGATGTCAGACCTATGCTCAAGAATTTTGTATTTTAAACGTCTAGTAGACTTACCAGCGATATTGTAGTTGAGGGCCTCACCAGTTCCTTTCGCGTAGAAGTGGGTGTGTCTCAAACTGAGTGACAACCCGGTCTGCATATTATTTGGGGTTTTCGACAAACTGGCAATAGATTCTATATATATATATATATATATATATATATATATATATATATATATATATATTTTTTTTACATTTTAGGTCGATTAAAACTTGCCGTTATACACAATATGTGCATATCAACGTTCAGTCATGCTGCAACACCCTGTAATACTTAAAGACTTAACCCCACACAACTGAGTGAAAGAAAGAAGCGGTTACACTCCCATTATGATTGTGTGCTGTACTGACAGCACATAACCGTTCAAAGTGTCAATATGTGATTTTGGTGACTGACTATTAAAAGCACTGTGAGAATGGAAACACTTTAGTTTAAATAAGAAGCTATTACACGTTGTATCAAATCCATAATTTTAGCAGTTGGCAGTCCTCTTAAGAAACTGAAATACCCCAAGGTCCAGAAAGTGTTTTTTTTTTTTTTTTGTTTAAATGTCAGTTCACACCATACTTTTACTTTCAGTTTACTGTTATATTTACTATCCTATTACAACGTCAAGTGCACTTTTTTTTTTCCTTCGGTTGTACATTATTGGGAGGGAATGCATATTCATGAATGACATATCACGGGGGTGGGTTTTGGGCGTGACTTGCTACTGTGCATCTAGTGAGGCCCTCAACTACAGTATCGCCGACTTACCTATATAAAAACCAGAACAACTTATATAGGTGGCTAAATAAACTATAGTAGTGGTGTGAAAGCTGCAAAGCAATGAAAGTTAAATTTTTTGTGAGTAACAGGATGTATATAATAATCCTCATTACAGACTGAACTACAGCAACAGCAATTTTAACAGAGCAAAGTCCCAGTTCTATTTGAGAGGGCCAGCTTAGAACTACATTTCAAATTCTTATAATATAACCTACTCACTGCGGTGGTGGTGCTACGGTAGCATTGTCGCCTCATAGCAAGACGTTGTCCCATTCGATTTTCAGCTAGAGTGTCTTCTGTGTGGAGGCATACGTGAATGGGTTGTGCCTTCGTTGAAGGTTGTGCATCAGGGCTGGTAACCCGGTACGTAAAAGTCCACTACCAATCATTAGCGGACCGGAGTTCTGCTGTGGCGACCCCTAACTGGGAAAAGCCAAAAGATACAAACAAATAATATAACCTACTCCTCAAATTAGGGGAAGGTCTATACACAAAAGCTGGCTTCTCACCTATATATGTTTTTAGTTCAGGTAAGCCCATCAAAATGCCCCAATTTTTGCTAATAACTCTTTTAACTACATCAGTACATCTACTATATGTGGTTATATAGCATACTGTATTGTCACATTGTACATTATTAGAATGAGAAAGAATGGTAGAATTATTAGACAAATACGGTTTAACTTTGCCCTCCCTTTCACTCATGACTTCATTCTTAATACTATCCAATGTATTTTTATCATAGCCACTCTGTATAAATTCCTCAGTCATTTAATTCAGCTGTTTAACATATGTATTAATATTAGTATTTAACCTGATAGCACATAGATATTGACTCTTGACAATACCCCGAGATATATGGTTAGCATGCATGCTACACCTATACAGATACCTGTTCATCTGTACCAGTTTCTTATGTATGCTGGTATTTAATACACAATCATCATATTCAATTTTGACAGCTAAAAACTCAGTTCTGGTTCTAGAACAGTACATCTAAAATTCCCAAAATTTTGTTGTACCATTCAAAAAAATCTATAAACTGTAATAATTGTTCAAACTCTACACTACAAATAAAAAAGACATTGTCCATAAAATGTTTAAAGAAGGGGAGGCTAGAGGTATATTCTTCTGGGCCACCATAAACATGGATGTTCTCCCATTTGTTCAACGTGAGATTAGCATAGATGTTGGCAATGGGAGTACCCACTGCCAACCCAGCTACCTGATGATAAAAGTGTTCATTAAATATAAAGATGTCATTTTCAGGAACCAATTCAAGCATCTCACATAAAGTTTCATCCTCTCCATTATTAAAATTACCATGATTAAATAATAATTCCCTTATTGCATCAATTCCATAGCTATTAGGGATCACAACAAATAGGGACTTGATGTCCAAAGTCACAAAATAAAAATTACAGTACCACATTCCAAACAACTCAATCATATGTAAGCAGTGATAGCCATAGCCATAGCTGTCAACCTTTCCTTTCTAAAATGAGGATCACCACCTCATGTAAATTCATACCTCTCAACCTTTTAGCTCAACCTTTTAGCTCAAGGAATCTGGACAAAACCATTCATAACAGTGAGACGAAGGGTCAAAATAGGGATAGACTTTAAACAGTGCTAGTAGCTAGAATAACTTGTCTTGTGTTGCAATGTATTTTCTAAATGGTATGAAGTCAGAAAATCAAGTGTGTGTCATTATGTAGTAATTTTATTCCATAGATTATCCAAGCGATTAGCCAGAAAACATAATTTTTATGAGGAACAGACCACATTTTTGAAGCGGAAATCTGGACATCCTGCGAAATTCTGTACAGTTAATGTATTATAGGTAGTGGCAGAACATCTTCTGCTGGCTCCATTACTCCAACTCACAGTTCCACTACCAAAATACCACCACAACCGTTACGCAGACATTTGCGGCCGAATCTCCCCAGTACCTGTTTCACTGTTCCCACTACATCCACTCATTTCCTTTCCACTGTCAGTGCACTCCATACACGCCTACACTTTTACCTGTTGAATGTATCATTATAACTAACTCAAAACTAAAAAAATGAATAAAATAACACAGAGGATGCAGGAATAAAGGAACCCCCATTTAATGTTCAAATTGAGTGCTTTTGTCCACAGTATAAGGACTTTATCACTTGTATGAAAATACTGTACTGCAAACAGCAGAATGGAAAATATGAGGTGGTACAAATGTGGTTGAGATAATATGCAAGTACCAAAATTAGAAACAGTATTTATATTAAACCATCCATTCAATTGGGATAAAAAATCACCTGTATCCCTAATAAAGCTGTTAACATAAACCAAATATTTACTTAAAACATGTTGCAAATATAGAGAAACAGATTTGGTTGCTCAACCCCTTCCTAAAACAATTGGACGCATTGGTGGGTGAGTCAATGATTTATGAATTTTAGGTAAACCATACATCACTGGGACAATCGGATCAGTTACAGTCAAAAACTTAAATAGTTCAAAAGAAATATCATTCATAAGCTGCAGGTCAAAAATGTAAGATTTGACATTAGCAATATACTTAGAAACATCAGCAACAGTGATTTCTTTAAAGGCCTGAGTATCAGACAATAAATCATCCATTGTGTTGACATTGTCCTCTCGGTTCATTAATACCACTGCACCACCTTTATCCGCATCCTTAATTATAAGATCATGATTATTCTGTAACTTGATTAAAGGTTCATATTCCACCTTAGACATATTGAACTGCCTTTTAAAATAATTCCGTTGATAAAGGTCCCTAAGCTGTTGTTTGCATATATCATTAAAGGCAGTTATAACAGGATTGCTTAACAGAATAAATGTACTAGATTTTGTACAGGGGATGAGACACATTTGAATTTTTGCATATCAATTTCAAATTCAAATTATGGGTAAGCAGCTTTAAATCTGTTAAAGCTTCAACAATGTTATCTATGGCTGAAGGGACAAACTTAATGCCTCTACTAAGTAAAGTATGATCAACATCAGATAGATCAAATTTGGATAAATTCACAACACAGGTAGAGTTAATTATGAATAATGTACAGACCTGCTCCATGTTTGTGGCCGGTATATCCCTTTCCTCTGCCTCCTCCTCTTTTTTGTGATCATCCCCTGGATGAGTCCCTTTTCAGTACTACAACCTTTTCCGGAATGTTTGGGACTATGGTTGGTAGAGGTGATAAAAACTTTGAGAGGCTCAAGTAATGTCTGAAGTTGTAGCTGTTGGTGGTATTGAAGCAGTTACCAGTTAATTTATAATAGTTGTTGCAGCAGTTAATGCAGATTCATCCAAATCACAAATGCCATTCAAATGCTGATGTGGAACAGTGTGGGTGGAACAGTGATGTCATCCAGCATATCCAACTGATTTTGGGTTGCTCTGGTTACAGATACTGTTTTAAGTATTTTTCCTTTCTTTCCCAACTAAAGATGTTTTCTGACTGAAAATCATTCACATCCCTATTCAGTTTGCATTTTTTGGTATCCTCCAAGCTCCGTTCAAAAAGTTGCAAACATTCAAGCATTTTATTATAGATAGGAATACAATCTTTAAAATCAGGCATACCAGATATATCATTCTCCAAATTAATAATCTAATTTCTCAGATCGTTCTCAACACCAGAAAAGCAATCATTAATTAGTTCCATGTATTTGAAACTAAGTTTAAGATTCAACTCCTGCCAGCTCTTTAGTAACACCAGATATGTGTTCCCAAAAGATGACATTTTTCAGGATATAGAGACCACAGGGTACTACACCCAACTCAAGATATGCTGCAAAACTAAAGTGCTGCCATTGCAGCTTCTTAAATTCCCTGAACTTTGCACTCCAGTGATACAATTAAATTAGAACATCATTCAGGGACAGGGGGGATGTGATATACTTTCATGACTAGTAAAATTAATTTGACCAAACACCAGATTGTTTGAAATGGTTAATAATTGAGTAATGTTATGAAAAGATGCAATCTCTAGGTATCCATTTAAAGCTGGCTGTGCCATAGTGTTCTATTACTCAGCGTCCATGGTAATCCAGATATAAAGAACAAACAACACAACACAGGATGAAAACATGGTAAACCAAAGCTCGTGGAATCAGTAAAATCCCAACCAACAAAAAAAACGAGCTGTTGATTGATTTAAGTTTTAACTTGATTGGCTGTGTTTTCTTTGACTTTTTGTATATAAAGATTTTATTGGCTGCATTTATTGTAAACTGAAGAAGGATTTTATCTGAAAGCTTTGTTATTTTAATAAACTTCTTGGCATTGCAATAGCTAATTTTTTGTTGGTTTGGGTTCTATTCTTATACTAGCTAATTGGGGTCACTTTGTGTTACTGATGCTGTAGTACAACACTGGGCATATGTTGCTCTTCTGAAGTGCTATCTTTTGGATGCAACACTAAACTGGGGTTCTCTCTGCCTGTGTTGGTTTAAGCTTAGATGGACATTAAAGATAATATGACACTTATTGGAAGTTTTTTATTATTAAAATTATTTCACAATACAGAGCTCAAGAGTTTATTCAAAAGAAAAAAAAATCATGAATGACCTTTCAAACAATACAAATGAGCAAAATTCAGTTACATGCAGAAAATAGTTCACTCTAATTCATAGAATCAAAAATATATCACTTCTTCACATGTCCTTTACTCATTTTCTAAGTTTATAAGTACATTCACAAGTTGTATAACAGTGTTTGGCCTTCAGATAAGGTATAAATACCATATCCTTCATCAATAAATCCAGTAATTTCTTAAAAGTTACAAAATCTTTGGAGAAATGAATATTAACTGGAATGTTGTTCCATGAAATAGCCATTTTTATTAATAATAAATGAAAAGGTGCATCTAGTCCTATATAAATGAACTTAAAAAATTCAACACAGTTGATTTTTAATTGATATTTGAATTGATTTTTGTTTTTTATTGGCTATTTTGTTAACTGTCTCAACCATAGAAGATTGACCTTTTGTTGTATCCTTTCAGTGGTCTGAAGAAGCAACTTTGTGTTGGGAAAGTGCTTACCTTTTAATGTTTTTATCTTATAAAAATCTTCCGCTTCCACGCAGAGTGGTGTTGGATGTCATTGCTTTTTACAACATTTGTTTTACACCACTGGGTTGCAGCCGAAGTGTTATTTCTTGTGTGCATTTTTTGGATATATCTGTAACTTATTGAATAGAGTTTTAGATGTCATCTAGTCTTGTAATCCAGATTGTTAACTGAGGGTATTCTTTTGATAACTTTTCTCTGCCCTCCTTCAAGTTCATAAGATTACCCTTGAGTATGAGTACAAAATACATTATTATAGGTTCATAGGTTCATAGGTAGGTACTAGGCTATTGGCCCTAGGGCCTATATAAGCCTAGCCAAAAAATGTACCCTGGCTTTCGCCACCCAAGAAAATTATTTTCCTGTGCCCCTGTCTAGCAGAGCCACAGAAGTGATCCCCGGGGTGAATTTCCTATCTCCCATCCAATCATCAAGATTTTTCTTGAAGAGTGCTAATGAGGAGCTTTGTTTGATATAGATAGGTAGTTTGTTCCAGAGTATGGGAAGTCTCTAGGACAGGAATCTATCCCTCCAGCATGTTCTGTTTATTCTGGTGACAAGGTTTAGGTCCCTAGAGTGTGTAGCTTGGAGGGATTGAGATTTCTTTAAGTGGGGCATGTCCAACAGCTCTGGGTTTGACATAGCTTTGTATGTTAGGCAGAGATCGCCCCTGAGTAGGCGATATGCAATGGAGTAAAGCTGTAGTTTTTGAGACGGTCTGCGTAGGGCATCTGTTTCAGTCCAGTAATCCTCTTTGTGAGGTATTTCTGTGGTCTTTCCAGTTGTTGTAGATGTCTTGTGAGGTACATACCAAAAGGGGTGTTGTACTCTATAATGGGTCTAATGAGTGATGAGTAGAGGGGAACAATTACCTCTTTTTTTCTGGATGAGAATCCTTTTGTGATGAGATGAGCCACGTAGAAGGATTTCCTGACCACTGTGGCAATGTGATTATCAAAGGAGAGACTACTGTCCACCTGTGTCCCAAGGTCTCTTATCACATTTTTGGCATTAAGTAGACTACCAGCTATGTGGTAGTTCACGGGCACAGAGTTTTTACCAAAGGGGATGACCAAGTATATTATATTTTAAGATAGGTCTTATAAATTAATTAAATTCTCTTATAAGACTTTCCTCATTTCTCTTTGTTAATGCTTTTAGTATAAGTCCCAATTCTTCAATGCTTTACAACATACAGCTTTAATATTTTATCAAATGATTAAGCTGATAAAACTAAGATATCTAAATCATTGTATTGCTCAGCTTCCAACTTTGCCATAGATAAATACATAGGCTTATGTATTAATCTGTTGTTAAAGTACATGATATTACATTTATCAATGTTAAACTTTAAACCTATAGATCTAGCCAATACAATTACTGTATGCACATAAGCATTCAAAGCATTATAATCTTTTTTCATTTTGCATTGTAAATCTGATTTTACAATCACTGGCATCCAAAACTCTCTAATTTTTGGAAAAGTAGAAAATACTATGTTAAAAAGACCCAGAATCGAACCTTGTGCAACTCCAGAATGTACAAGCAGAAATGTTGGTGTAGTACCTCTAAATTTAAAACATCCTACTCAATTCCTTAATCACTCCATAATCCATTTCACAATATAACTGTTTAAGTTCAATTTTTGTAAACATTTATTAATCATATCATATAACAGACTATCAAAAACCTTAGATAAATCAATAAATAATACATCTGGGGATAGTTCTGTTCTAAGGCCTCAATTATATGTTTATAAAATCAAATTAAATGAGTTAATGTAGATCTACCCTCAATGAAACCATGTTGTTCTAAATCAATAATAGAAAGATTTGTACCAGTTTTATAGTAGTGCAATTAATCATCTCTCAAAACACTTTCCTAAAATTGAAGTCAGACTTATGGGTCTATAATTTTCAACAGAG
Source organism: Protopterus annectens (assembly GCF_019279795.1). Classification (NCBI taxonomy): domain Eukaryota; kingdom Metazoa; phylum Chordata; order Ceratodontiformes; family Protopteridae; genus Protopterus; species Protopterus annectens. Next base: position 44,449,919 of record NC_056738.1, read on the forward strand.
TCTTTTATCTTTTATACAAATGGGAGTAATATGTGAGATTTTCCACTCATCTGGTACACATCCTTGAATTAAAAATGTATTCAAAATAAGGTCTTTATCACTACATCGAAATGTCACTTCAGCGAATGGCATTTCATTGGAAATGCCATTCATCAAATTCCCCTCAGCCCCCCACACTCCCTGCTAATTATATATACCAACTCTGAGATTGCACTTCAGTAGGGAAAGGACAAATTTCCCATTCCTCACTGTACCACAGTCTCAGTATGAGCAGTTAGATGAATGGCATGTTCGATGTAAGGGTACTGAAAATGCCAATCGTTGAACTGATTTTTCACTGAACTGATAGGGACCCATTAAAAATATTATGTATTACAGGAGTAGTATATCCTTGATATTAAATAAAGGTATTCCAGGAATTAAATATGTGCCCACATGACCAATTTACTTTACAAAGTGATTTTGAAATCAACTTTTTAGTAAATGCTAGATATACACCATTAACTTTAGCTGGACTATCTCATTCCTTATTACATAACACATTTTCCATTTATACCCACCCAGATCTCCCAAATGCATATTTTTCGTTAATTTATCAAAACTTTTTCTCACTTGCCAAATTTGCTTCAGAAATCTACACATAACATTGTAACCAGTTTTATTAAAGTGCCTTTCTTACTTTTATCCTCCATTTGTTCCTCAACATTTTGCAACTTTTTACATGAAAAATAAAACCCAAGTTTAAAGCCTTCTCTGCTTCACAGTCACTAAAAGAACATAGCCTCTCCTTTGCAACCTTGTATTTCATTGTAGCTTTCTCTGGCGACTGTCCGTAAGAGTGACTGCATAAAATCGCCAACATCCAAACTCCATCCCACCCTTCCAAATCTCCTTTTAATAGCTATTTGGAAGTCTATGGACAAATCATTCCAAGACAGGAATTCATAGTATCTCTCTATTACTGACTCGCACCATTTTCTTTGATCTTTAATATTTATTTCTCAAACTTCTTTCCATACCCAAAATCTTTGTTTGATAATTATCATGCCATCCTACATTTTGTAGTCTTTCCTTCTTTTTGGCAAAGTGTTCTTGTTTCAGTATGACATCTTTATTTTATCACCTCTGCAACCATGGTTTGACCCTCATCCATTGTCTGAATTACTAGAAAAAAATGAAATGATGCTACAAAAGATTGGATTAATCAGTTCTACATCTGCCCTTTCTTTCCTTATATACAATATTCCCTTCTTAATAGGGTTGAGATGGCATCCCGAGATTACCCCAAATAAAATACCTGTAACTTTATTTCCATTTTTTACACTGAAGGATAAAGTTTTGTGTAATAACTAAGCTTTCCTATTAATACACTTTTAATACCGTAGACTTTTTTTATGGAAATGAAGGTTTAAAACTCCTCCAGAAGGAATGATGTTTAAAGGTAATGGGCATAATGCACACAATATACACCAGTCACAGCTACAGCTGCACATAACTGTTGACCAAGAAAGCTGAAAGCTGAAGTCTGCTTTCATGCAGAAGGTGAAAAGTCTGGTTCATATAAAAAAAGAAAAAAAGATAAAAGCAAAAGGTCTTTCCTCACTGAAGCACGTTACCTTGACAGTTCAGTTAATTGTATTTATTTCTGACTGCCAGTAATGGGCTCTCACAGCATGGATACCTGCTGATCATTGCCCCTAAAACCTTGCACATGAGAAGGGATCCTGATTGGTTCTGTGACGCTTTACATTGCATATTGTAGGGAAGGACAAAATAAATATATAAATAAAAGGAAATATGTTTAGTGCTGAAATACATTGTAAGTAAAAAGCTTTATTAAGGAGGATACCACACCTTCTGGTTTCTGCAAGGAAGCTGGCACTGGCTTTCTTGGACAGTGAGATGTAACTGTGGTGGGTGTGTGCTGTGGGAATTTTGCCCACTACCTTTGCACATCCTCCCTCCCCCAGAATGTTGTAATATAGTTGTTTCACATTATTATTTTCTATTCTTTTTCCACTTCTTCTTTTATTCCTAGGTGATGTCTTAACACATCAGTAACAGTGGCTGATACTTTATTCTTACAAGTGCTGTATTTCATTTACACTTTTGCACATTCAGCTCTACAACTACACTCCATAACATATTGTTTAACAGTTCCAAAAATTCTGAAAGAAGATCTTTATTTCTTCCTATCAAAACTAAATAATCTGCATAAGTAAGCATTGTAACTACTCTAATTTTATAATCTATAACACAGATCAAATCCTTAGCCTATTTATTCATATAACCTAACAAGGGATGACCAGTAACATAAACAATAAAAAAACTTAATGGGCATCCTTATTTTATACCATTCATCATTTTAATCTTACTGCTTAACTGTCCATTAACAATAGGATGTAACCAGCTGTTAGCAGATACCCTCATCACAAAATAATAAAACTTAACACCAGCTCCATAACACTCTATGAAATCCATACTTCTCAACCACTAGGCACAAGAAATCTGGTCAAAGGTTAAAATAATGGGAATACAAAGGCTCAAAATAGGGACAGATTTTAAATTGCTTTTAATATTAATTTTATAAACTTAGAAAGTTGCTACAGTGACAGGATTTGTGTTAGTAGGTATTTTATGAATGATATAAAGTTTAAAATCAAATGCATGTCATTATTTAGTGACTTTAATTCTCAGTGATTTACCAGAAAAACAGGCATTTTATGAGGAACACACCAAAAATATGAGGAAAAAGTCTGGGCATTCTGTAACAGTTTGGGCAGTTGAGATGTATGACCACATCTATCAAATTAATATGAATCATGTTATCAAGAGTTTTGGTTATAGCTGCAATATAAAAGTCAGAGTCTTCATTAATCAAATCCATAATCTCTCTTAACAGCAACACCACACTGACAACATTTTTCCTTTTCCCACCCCAAAAAACATCTGAATCTATTATCAAAGGTAACACTTCCTCTTGCTGTAACTTTAAAAATGCTGCTAATAATTTATATTCTGCAGTCCAACATTTAATAGGTTTCCAGTTTTAAAATAAACACCAAATATCAAAATTAATTCTGTCAGTCCCCCACCTTCCTCTTCCCATTCTTCTTGAAACTATTCATTGTACACCACATACTGCAACTGCCAATCTTCTGATAGATAAAAAAATACTAACCATTACCTCTTGGTGAAATATCCAGTTTTATAGCATATAAAACCATTCTTACCTCCTGCACTGTTATTTCCTTGATTACCTATGGCGTAGGTTTCTCTTGAAAGTTTTTAATTACCCAGTCACACCTCCTCAGTCCCCAGTTTCATGCACACATATTTTCTAAATATGTTTCTACTTTTGTATTCTAGAGTCATGTAGACACTCATTTGCATGTATAATCAGAAATGCTTTCCAGGTTGTCAGTAGTTTTTAAACATATTTTCTCCTTTTTAATAAATATCTCTCTTTGGGATGCAGATAATTTCACTTGCGCGTGCGCGTGCGCACACACACACACACACACACACACACACACACACACACACACACACACACAAACACAGATACTCACACACCTTCATTCAAACTCATTTATGCCCCTACAAACATACACACATGCATCCACACACATACACACACTGAAACACCCACAGCCCCACGACTTCAGTGGGCTTACCTGTGCCATGGGTATTCCCACATAAGCGAATGAGTAGCTAATGTTAAAAGGTGGCATTCACTTTTAACTCCTTGAATTAAATTTTACTCAGCTAAGTGATTCTCTGGATCACTCAGATGAATAAAGCATGCTTCATGAACATTTCCAAGGTAGAACACATGGGTAATTGGAATTAGCCACTCCTCTGGACTGCTCCATTAGCATGTGATTTTGCTTGAAAAACTGGTCTCCAAGCTAAGGCCCTGGTGTGGAGAAGACCATAACAAGAGACCAGTCCAAGAATCAGAATGGCTTACCATGATGATGAAACCATCTGAGATGAGGCTTTCACAGCCCAGTGTGCTTTTCAGAATCCCGCGGTCTGTCTTAACATTCCTTTAACCTATGTAAGTTCTTCTTATGACTTTCCAACTTGCTTTTTCTACTTATTATTTTATTATCCTTTTCCATTCCCTTATTTATTGTAGTCATCATCTCTTTATGTTTTGAATTTTCCCTCTGCCTAAATGTCTTGCACAAAAACTATACACTGTAATCATCTTATTTTTCAAAGAAATTCACCATGCAGACACAAAACACAGAGAAGTCTCATATCACTGTGATCCTCCCATAATCCAGTAATTTTTTTACTTTCTTCCTGTATTAAGAGCTCAATATCCACTTAACCCACTTCATTGTTAACTGTCCAGAAAGCAATATTTTCTTTGCTGTTAACAACATGACCCTATCATATAGGAAATTAACCTGTTTTACTGGCACAATACATTACAAAGAAGCTATTTATAAAAAAAAAAAAATCTATTATAATCTCTGCCTCACATTTTGTATATGTATACTGCATATTGTCCGCTGCATACACATCCATTTGTCTCAAATTAGCCTTTAAAATCCTTATGCCAATGTCTCCTTTCTTCTTTCCTTCCTTTCTTCTGTGTCCTTCTAGAGGCATAATTAAATCACCGACCCAACAAATACAAAATTAATCAGTAAGAAATGTTGCATCATTTAAGTAATTCCCCCAAATTTCTTTCCTCTCCTAGATGTATGCACTAGCCACTTTATTTGCGTATCTTCTGCTCACAAATCATTAACCAATATCCTGAACAACTGCACCACAACGGCCTTTCTCAATCAAATAGTTGGTATCATAAACATGGACTAAGCTAAATGCCAGAAATTGTGTAATAGTCCCCTTTGGCAAACTTGATGTTCCCTGTAACCATCACATGAACAACATACCTATGAAAATTGATTTGGTAGTTAGATTTGGACCCTGTGAGGATAATCATTGAGTATAATACCCTGTTTTGATATGTATGTGTCTAAACACTTAACACAACCTGAACGACCACAACATTTTTTCATCAATAAACTCAAGGGCATAATCATAAAAAATACACTGACAGTGTCAAGGCCTTGTCCATCTTCTTAGTATCATATAGAGGCTACTAAAGGGCATTCTCTGCCTTGCATATAGAGTCTCAGCAGATCCTATCCTACATGATCTACATCTGGAAGTCCAGTGATGGAATAAACACCTGCTTACAAGATTTGAATCTCCCCTTCCACATAAATAGAACATGTCGGAGGGATAGATATGTATCACAGAGAAAACCACTTCTTTGGAATCATCCTCCTCTGCACATGAAGCAGAGTACATCTATTACCCTAGTCAAATGTAATCTGGATGAATGGATGGGAAACAAAAATGGTTCGGAGTAGCATAAATCTTCTGACTGGCTGCAAGTTATTTGTATATGAATTACAAGGGATAAAAACTTTATGGGAATCCAGAGCTCAGCTTCTAAAGACCCTCAATGGATCAATAGCCTAGTGAGTACTTATGAAAGCATTTAATAGTTTTATTTTTCTTTTGCTGATATCATTATCACCCCTGAACACTTCACCAATGGACAATATCATGACCCCCTCCATCTAATTTTAAATCTTTCTCTCTATTTACATTTAATAAATCCAAAGTCCTGTATGCAAATTATGTCCAAACTGTGTCGCGGTGCCCATTCAAAAAAATAAACTTTTTGTTTCAGTGTTAAACCAGTTCAGTTTAGGGATAACATTTTATATCCCTCGTTTTTTCTACGTTTTACTCTTTTCTTTTTCTTCTTTTAAGCCTCACTCCACAATAAATCCTTTTTCTACTGTTGCACTGTCTGGAATCCCTTCCTAACAGGTATGACCTGTTTTAGTATTTCATGCTCACTTACTCCCCTCTTCTGAATTATGTTCCTCTTCTTTCTTCTCCTCATAAAATATTTATTCATTCCCCATTGAACACTCATCATATTATTAATCTGTATCACATCCTTAGTATCACATGTACTTTCAATATTACAATCTATCCAAAAATTTCCTCTGGAATTTATCACATACAATTTCATGTGCCCATATTCTCTACATGCCTCATATATTTTGGGGGGCAGCCAGTTGAAATGTGACATCCCCTTTAAAAACACATTCAGCTGACCTACATAATACAGTATCCCTTTAGAATCTTTAACTTGACTTGCATTTGAGAAATGTTGTACTTGTCCCTCTGAAAACGTGAAGTCCACCATTGTTCCCCATCTCCATGTTCAAACCCACCAAAGGGTTTCTTCATATCCATAAGGTCAGCAAAATACTTCCTCAACTCTTGTATCTCACAGTCTAACTGCACTGCAGATCTGAATTCTGCAAACGTGTTGTCTTCCTACAGTTACAAAATATTTTTAAAAATAGTCCTCTCATGAGACAGTACCTTTCTTATTACTGAACTCAGTCACACAATAAATAGCACCATTCTGCATTTCAAAAGAAATTTAAAATTCTTTACCTATATAAATAATAGCTCTCAACTTTCTCACTGTTATACCAAGCAGCTCCAAAACTGAAGGGAAATTTGCAAATTGTCCGGTAGTTAAATGTTTTTATATATGAAATGCAGAAGATTTCTTCACAGTGTCAATTTCTCTTTATACCTTATAGATGCTACAACTTCCACAAATGGCCTCTGTTGTATCTCTCGTGCCATACTCTGTTTTCATGGGATAATCTTCTCCAATCAAGTTACTCAGTTTGCTCCTTGGTCTTTCTGGCTTTTCAAGATCATTACAACAATCTGGGAATGAAGCTGCCAAGTCACCTCTGGCTGCTTAATAGATTAAAAGCATACCTTTCAATTGTACAGATTTTCGGAGAATGTCCAGATTTTTTCCTCATTTTGTTGGTCTATTTCTCATAAAATTGTGGTTTTCTGACAAATCATTGGCAAATCACTGAGGGTCGAAGTCAGAAAATAATGATAGACATTTGAGTTTCAGACTTCATGTTGTTGTCTTTCGGCTTTTCCCGGTTAGGGGTCGCCACAACGTAACTCCGGTCCGCTAATGATTGGCAGTAGATTTTGACGAATGCCGAGGTGCCAGCCCAACGTTCAACCTTCAACGAAGGCACGCCCATTTACGCATGTCTTTCGAATGCCCACCCAACAGCGGAGAGGACATGCAGACTCCACACAGAAGGCACTCCCCGCACTCCAGCCGAGAATCATATTCTTCAGAAAATTAATGCTTATGTAAGATCTGCTGTTCTATCAACTTTCTAAGTTTGTAAGAGCAATATTTAAAAAATGTCCCTATTTTTGAACCTTTGTCCCCCTATTATTTATGGCTTTGTCCAGATTTCTTACTCTAAGAGGTTGAGAGGTATGGTCAAGAGGTAGTTATTAGGCATGCAGTCTAGGAGACAATTAAGGAGCCTAGCCAGAATTCCAGTACTGTCTATTTAACTGGCTTGCTCCAGCTGAGGGAACCAAACCTGTACCACAGGAAATAGCTCATTAACAGTTCATAACCTTAATCCTCTGTGCCACCTGTGCCACAGTTTGCCACTGCACAGTCTCATTCTCAATGGTTTCATCCTAGGAGACAGATTCAGACTTTTAGCTTGGTTTAGGTACCTCAAGCAGTTCTTTGAGTATCTCAGCAGACAGGCCCCTGTGACCACTGCAGTTCTATTCTCAGTTCTGCACATCATATCACTCTCTGCCCAGATGTCTTCTCTTTCCTGCTCAGTAACACAATTACCTTCCATATAGAAGAGCAGGGGAATGTCCCTGGTGTCCTGGCCAATCATCCTCATCTGTACAAATACCACCTCAGTCCTTTCCTGCAAATGCATCACAGACCTAATTGGACTAACCTGGATAAAACAGTCACTGACTAAATAAACAACTGTTGCCATCTCTCTTGATTCAGTGCCACTCTCCTACCTTTTTGACAGTCATATCAGTGTAAGGTACTTAGAGTTCTTTTCTCACACAATCCATCCTTCCCTTTGCTGGATGCCCTCATTTCCTCTTGCCATCTTCCTGTCTGTCCTAAATCTTGTTCATCAGATTGTCTTCTGCTTTCCTGCACATGCCCAAACCACAGCAATCTGGTCTGTTTGACCTTCTCCTCTGCAACTGGAGCTACTTGGGCTTCTGCTGTGATGTACTCATTTTTTCTTCATCTGTCCCACACCATGCATCCTACCACCCTTCTCAGTCACTTCATCTCCATCACCTCTAGCCTCATCATCTGCTCTGCCTTTACTGCCCACGTTTCTGTAACATGCAGTAGTACTGGTCATACCACTGTTTTGTACACCTTACTTTTCAGCTTCATTGGCATTCTTCTGTCACACACTACCACTGACAAACTCTTTCATTTGATTGCAGCCCCTCTGATTCTAACTTTGATCTGCTCATTCAGACTTCCATTCTCTTCAACTACCCCTCCTAGATATTTGAATCTGTTAACCTGTTGTACTATTTTCCCTTCTATTTCAGTTCTCATCTTCTTCTTATTTCACCATTTGCTACCATTGCAATGGTCTTGTCTGTATTCCGTTTAATCCCACAAACTTTCGGTATTGCATTCCATTCCCCTATCATTTGCTGAAGTTCTTGTGCAAAGTCTGCCTGTAATGCCACATGATCTGCATACAGTAACTTTGTTGATCTGTTCTCTCCAATCTGTTTGCAATGTAATGTAATCCATCACCAATTTGAATAGCAGTGGGCTGAGAGCTGAAAAATGATGCACTCCCACTAGTTACCCCTCTGTGAGTTCCGACACTCTTTGTGTTTGTGTCATTGGGGCCTTGTATGTAGCTTGCACTAATTCTACCAATGTTTATGAGACTTTGAACCATTTTATGACTGCCCAAGTCAGCTTTCTTGGGACCTTGTCATATGCTTTCTCTAAGTCAAGAAATGCACAGTTGGACCTTTTCCTTATATTTAGCTTTTTCTCAACTATCTGTCTCACTGTAAACATCTGATCAGTTGTGCTGCATCCTGATCTGAATCAAAACTGCTCATCTTCCATCTTACTTTCTACTACGCTGTGTATTCTGTGGTCAATAATACCTCTCAAGAATTTTCATGCAATGTGGCTGGAGTAAGATACCTATTCACTGCCCATAATTATGAATGTTGCCTTTGTTCTTGTATAAATAAACACATGTAGGTTACCTATTGTGGAGCAGATCCCCTTATAGGCTCTCCAAACCTGGTAGAGTGACTGGTTCTCCCCAGGACCAACAATGTATCTGATGAAGTGTGATTGATGAAAGCATTCATTACCTTGAATAAACTAGTCAATTTAAATTCAAAAGAAGGATTGCTTTGCATTTTTATTACTTGATTTTGAGAACATGTACATTTTACTTAGGTAAGTTGGCCACCTGCAAAATACCTACAAGAATACACGAGTGGATTACTTTGAACAAAAAGGCTTTTCCTTTTTTTGTTCTTGTACACTGGCTTAGTGTGCTTCGTCTCCAGTCATTTGGGATACGCCATTCCCCACTATCTCATCCAATATCTTTATCGTATCTGCTGTCACCTCACCTGAGCCTGCTGCTTCCTTGACTTCATTTTTCTTACTGCTGTTCTTACTTCTGCTAAGGTGGGGTCCTCTTCTTCTTCTTTCATTATAGGCTGTGTCTGGGGTGTACTTCCTTCTAACAGCTATAAGTTCCTTATTGTTACAGCAGGTTTTTCTCTGTTGCACTGTAGCTTTTACAGTTATTTTAATGACATAACATCACATACACATACTTGTGTGAAGACGGGTAGAGAAGGGTGAAGGCTGCCAGCCTAGCCAGATAGAATTGTGCAGATAATTCTGTCATTTGTAAATATAAATGTAAACTACAGGCTTGTTGGCTTAAATGTAAAGAAATACTGTTACATGTGGAACTTGAAATAAATGTGACAACAATGCACTCTCCTGACAAAAGTAAAGCATGTGGTGACCCTTTGAAGTAGACAGTAGTGCCAAAAAATCTAGATGAAGACATTCTTTCTATTGTTTTAACCAAGAGTTAAATGGCTAGATTTAAATGTGCAAATGTATTTTTATTGCTCTGTTCCTGACCAGATGCAAGATAACATAAAGGAGATGTTAAGAATGTAAATGCATTTAATGTGTAGCCTGGGAACTCAAGAAAAGTGAAAAAGAATGATGTAATGTTTATCAAAACTGCAATAGCAATTTAAACAGAGAGAATCAGAAGGCATTAAGCATTTTTGTCTTGATCATCCAACTCACAGCACTCTGCCTGTTTTCTTATGTAAGTTATCTTAGACTTGTGTTTTCTTTTAGGGATAGCTAGAAGCTAGAAATATTAGACTAAGTGTTTTTCTGTGATGTCAGAACTGTACTACTGAATTATTTTAAGTATTTCTGTGTGATCTCTGAACTCTTGACTAGCACTGACTGTGTAGTAGAAAGTATTGTCTTGTGGTTTTAATTATTTATTATTAAATATTTTAAAACCTTTTAACTGTGGTTGGTTTGTGTAGAGATAATTTAAGCTCTAGAGTATATTGCATATTTATAGTGTTTACTGTCCAAGTCACTCCAAATAAACTTTGACTGATCAGTCACACTTACCAATTGGATAATAATATTGCACAGTAATAATTGGACACTCTTTTAAGGGCCTTTGGGTAGCTGATAAATATTAGTTGGGTGGTATCAAGTGGTGCTACTGTATAGTTTGGAAAAGGGGGCACAGCTGGAGAACCTGTGCCAGCCTTCCCTAGCAGTGTCTGTGTGATTGTATAAAGTTATCTCAAAGTGTGTGTGTCAGCTACTTGGGCAGGGACACGAAGCACTGGTTGGACAGAGAGGGTGCTGGAGATTTTAGCTTGCCCAGCTAGGCTGAGATCTGGACCCTATAGCTGTGCCAGTGAGGAGTCTTATTGGGGATCTGGAGAGCAAGGGAGCAACCAGCCCCGGACTGACTGTGATCTCTGTGTGCTCTTAAGGGAAATTGCACTTTACTGTGTGTATTTGTTATCCTTTCCTCATATATGAGACACCCTTTCTGGTGATAGTGGTGAGGATTGAGGCTCCTTGATTGCTGGGCCTGGGAACGGGCGTCACAACTCGTACACACACACACACACACACACACACACACACACACACTCACAAACAGACACACACACACACACACACACACACACACACACACACACACACACACACACACACACACACACACACACACACACATACACACGCTTACACATAGATAAACACAGTTGCATATCTAAGCATTATAAGCATGAGAGAACCTAAAAAGTATAATATGCCTTACTGGATTGGTGAGTTTAGCCGGTGAGTTGAAATGCAATATGGTATTCAGTTAAACATTCTGAAAGTTGCTCTGTCCAAGGAGGGCATGCTCGCTTTAGTGTGTTAACCTATTCTGTGGAAATACAAAAAAAAATGCATCATAGGAAAAGTATGACATCAGGCTTACATTCTAAAGATATAAAACACTTATAAGATTATACAAGCCTCAAAAGGTGTCTTTCAAATATATGCCACCTGGATCAGTCGGTCTAAAAACACTGAAGTTACAAATTACATAATTTTTTTTTTATCTTCATTCTCTTATCTTTTCTAGAATTATTCTTTTTTATTTAGGGCATGAAAATGGGAAACTGGACAAACAGCTGGCAGCACTTCAGATAATTTAGTGAACTGCGGGCTCAAAAATATAGTGACAGCAGATATTAAAGCTATTCATGAGAAATGCACATTCAGTTATGGCTGAACTCACAGAAACCCAATTAGTGTACTTTTTACTTTAAATAATATACAAACAAATTTAAGAGAAAACACAATAAAAGTAGGACAATTTTTTGATAACGCTATGCTGTTGATATAATTTCTGCAAATTTCTGGAAGTCAGATGATTAACTCAATTGGATGATTCATCAGTTCTAATTATTGAGGAATTTTGCCTCTATAAATTAGAGTTTTTAAAGGACCTTGTACAGAATTTGTGTCATCTGTATGTCTGAATAAAATATTTTTGATGAAATCTATTCATAATAAATATCTCTGCAGCTCGGCTCTTCTTGCATCAATGTACTGGGGTGTACTGCAATGACATTTAGAGATTCACAGCCATCTACATGCGCAAATGGACAAAATCTCATTACCCTGGAATTTGTGTATGGCTATGAATTGTTCTACTGTACAGGTGAGCCATGCAACAGAGCAACTACCACCCATGCTGTCATGTAGCACAGGTACTGAGAATACTGCACACAGGCAGCCACATTCCCCATCCACACACATACATATATATGCATGCACACACACATGGATATGTATATATACACTCACAATAGTCATTGACATATAGACGCTCATAAACACAGCCACACACTGTCCCAAGACTCACACACACACACACACACACACACACACACACACACACACACACACACACACACATACACACACACATTCACGCATGCACACACACACGCACACACGCACACACGCACACACGCACACACACACACACACACACACACACACACACACACACACACACACACACACACATGCTCACACACTCTCATTCACACAGACACTCAAGAACAGAGTCACACACTGTCCTAGTACTCACAGACATACAATATTACACAGACACATATACACACACATGCCCACACACACACACACACACACACACACACACACACACACACACACACACACACACACACACACACACACACACACACACAGCACAACTTAGCTATGCTAGCCATGTGCACAGGCTGAAGTGGCCCCAATTCACCTTGCATAGATTCCCACTTTTAAAAGGCATAGAAGTGTATCCCAAGAATGTGACCTACACTAAAGTCTTTGGATCCTTTACCTGCCCAACACTTATAATATTCAGGCACTGCTGAATGCCATACTGTGCAAGCCCTCTAACTAAGTAGTGTGCCAGGATGTTCATTTATTTATTTATTTATTGTTTATTTATTTACATTTGTTAACCGGGAAAGTCTACTAGGTCAAGTGACCCATTTCCAGTGGAGGCCCAGGGAGAAAAGCTCCAGAAACACTGTATGGTACAAAGCCTAAGAGCATACATAATCTTACATAAAAGGTACATACAATTGTTAGAACAGGTGCATATATTTACAACCTATGGTAAAAAGTGTGGTGGTCATTTGCAAAGACCCTCAAATAGACAACCTCATTTGCATGAGGCACTTTGGACTACAGCATGGCAGCACTAGGTAGCAAGGGGGGGGTCTACATATCAGAATGGTGTTGTGCTCCTCTTGCACGTTTCACAAATGACCATGAACACCGTGTGGTATTTGAATACAATGACACCCATACTTGGTTTTATACTCTCTAATAATGATACCAGCCATTACTTCCATGTAGAACAAAGTGGGATTTACTAGAAACAGTGGTTGCTACGACAGAGGAATGCCTCTTCCACAAGTTTCAGTGACCCATGATATGGTTATATTTGATGAATGCAGGAAACTAAGCCCTCTACCTGGTGAGTCTGGGGAGCTTTGACGTCTACAAAATCACTTATTTATCTATGACTGGAGTTTCAGTTTCAGGTTGACGGTACAATTTGCACTAAAGCATGTTGCACATAACTTGATTTTCATTGATTTTTGCTTTTGCTTCATTTACATTACATTCATATTTGTAGCCTTCCCATAAATGTACCAGCTCCTCAGACAATATTCAATACAGCAGATTAGATATGCACACTCATTTATGTCACAGACCGACAATAACAAAATTAGTCCCGTCTTCTCTTCAGATTCAGTAAATGGACATGTGGAGAAAAGGCTTCCTTGTGAGCAGTTTGCCTGAGTGATTTTGATCACGTTTGATATTTGTTAATGTTTCATTTGCATGAAATGGCATTTGCTGAATGTTGCATTTAAATGAAATGCTGTTTAGATGAACGCGGTAGCTACAGACCTTGCATAAATCTATGACTTTAAAGTTAAAAAATAGAGTTTGAATTAGAGATCACGGGCTTGAATTTTTGTTACTGTTAAGGTTAAAGATGGTTAGGTTTAGGATTAAGAGTAAGGCTATGGCTGGGATTAAAGTTAGGATTGTGGTTGCGGTTGGGATTAAGGTTACGATTAGACTTAAATGTAGGTTAGGTGTTGGTTAAATTTAGGATAAAGTTGGGGTTAGTAGTTTGTGTTAGGTTTAGGTTTAGTGTTTGATCTAGGATTTTGGTTTATGTGGAGCATTGTGTCTGCATGTGGGATTGGAAAACAATGCCCTATTTAAGAAATATCATGGATAATTCTGTTTTGTTAGTATCACCCCCATCCATCAGGCTTCCTCACTAGCCTCCCATTGACCCATTGAGACAAATCTAGTTCACACACCAACACAAGAGGCATATTCAGCCAATTCATTTCCTGTAAGGAGTGAGAGTTAATAGCATGATCATTCCCAATTCAGAGGAGAGAGTCGGAAGCCTTCAGGGCTTCTTTTGCATCAGGGTGTACTTCCTCTCTGCAGTGGCTGGTGGTTATCATCTAAGCTGTCATCTTCACAGGTCTAGGGTATCTGTGTACACAGTGATATAACTGATGGCATGTATGTCTACCAGCAGCCTCTCAATACTTCACTGAGGTCAGCGGTGCAATAAATCACACTAACTCCCCACCTCAGGGTGGACAAGCTGGCACCCCTACCAAACCAGTGCTGCTAATCAAAAATGGGTCATCTGGGTCATAGTCAGGGCTTTATTCCTGTATGCCACAGGGATAAGGCTATGCAGCTTGCATTTTTGATGTGAATATCTTTTAGTAAAATAGTTTTCAGATTTTTGTATTTTTGACTATATGGGCTTAATTAAGCTGTTTTGAAAGAGATACTGTATAATGAGGTAATCTGCAAACAGTGGACAAAATGAAATGTGATTGATGGGAGTGGGCACACTGTTTTGCTGAAGTCAAATTTGCAAGGCTGTTTTAATGAAAGGCTCAGAGGTGAAGCTGTGAGGGAGTATGGTGCCATTCTACATGTGCAATTTTTCAAAGGTTCTGTGCCACTTAGTCTAGCCTCCACCTCGGTGAAATGTACGTTTACACTGAGGTGCACTAATTTTTGAGCTGAGTATATTAAGTGGGGGGTGGGTCAGGGATTACTGCTATTATGAAAAGAGGAGGTCAGGGACTTTTTTCCCAACAAAAAGTTTTTTTTTAATATTTGAAAAAAGTATTGACTGTTTTCATTTCAGTAGCACAATTAAGCTAAAGTTGTGCTCAGAAACATGACTTTTGCAGTTATTGGATTGGTAAGACTCAGTCCGTTCTTCCCAGTTCAAACAGAGTGCACATGTATATCAGCAAACTGCTGCAAAGTCCGCAGAATGTTAGAAGTTAGGTTACAAAGCAGTGTTGTATGTTTTATGGTTAGCCAGCTACCAACATTGAAACATTCAAAGCCCTATAAAACACATCTTGACGTAGGCTACTTCTACCAAGCATCTTTATTTATTTATTTATTTTATTTAAAAAAAATGCAGACTGGCTTGAAACAGTTTTTTTTCCCTCCATATGTATACCTTCTTATTCTCATTGCACTGAAACTGGCAAACAACATGGTTGCAGCAGAGCAAAAGCAACTGTGTATATATCTATATCAATATCTATACCTATATATATACATATATATATATATATATATATATATATATATATATATATATATATATATATATATATATATATATATATATATATATATATATATATATATATATATATATATAAAATATATATGTATAATGGTCTACTTTGATTCACTGAAAACTCATTTCACTGAATTTCAATTCACTCTCAAAAAATCGCTGAAAGCTCAAATCACTGAAAACTCATTTCATTGACTCACATTTCACTGAATGTAAATACTGCTGGGCAAATAAATGTATATGCCCTTTTCTCCACTGTAGTGGGATCCTGGAGTTAGTATATATAGTTGGGGGTGTGGGGGGCACAGCCCCCACATGGGGGTGTGGGGTGTAGTCCCCCACCTACTTAGCTTTTATATTTATGAATCTCATTTCACTGAAAGCTAACAATATAAAACCAAAAGTAGGTAGGGGGCTATGCCCCCCATACCCCCCAGTGTATGGAACTGTGCCCCCCACCCCACCCCCAAGTATATACTCATGGTTGATCTTAACTAAGTCACACCTTTAACAGATAGTAACCTATTGCATTCCATACCTTTTACTTGTACTGTTGTAGCCCAGAACAGTACCCTACTGACACAAGTGTGACAGCCTTCTCCCCGGCCTCTTCATACATGAACTCTGCCTCACTCAATGCAAAGGCTTTGAACAATGAGGTTCCCCTTTATCTTTCATGCACAATTTTCTCTGCATCCCCAAGGAGCCACTTAGATGAACTGTGCACCAGGTTTTGACTTCATCCCCCTGAGACATCCCTAAATCATACACCCATAAATCATAGACTGCCCGCTTCTCTTCCCTTTTACTGTAAAATTTGTTGCATTGTTTTATCTATAGCCCATCTGTATACAGTGATATCCTGGCTGATTTCTTCCTATTGCATCTTACAAGCTATTGGCCAGTCCAACAACTATGCTGCAGACTTGTTTTTTGTAGACATTCTTCTCCTGAACACGGAAAGGGGCAGATCTATTACTTTCTCTGCACTGATTGCTTTGGAATGTTCTGTTTCTACTCAGAAATAGATTAGTATGGTTTGTTAATTTCTGTTAACTTAAATTCATACGTTTAGAGTTCAACCACTGCTTCTGAAGCTAACATAAATGTCTTGATTCCACTAGAATAAAAAAAAAATTCTTTAAAAACAGCTGGATACAAAGTCAGATGTTTTAATCATTTCATTTTAATGTGGTTAATTGAAGAAAGTTATTCGCTCCTTCTCCTTCTACTGAGCACAAGAGTCCTCTTCTGTGAAACCTCTTACTTCGTCCAAGCACAGAGTCTTTTCTAAGAGTTATTACAGACCCAATGTTTTCTTCTCCAAACTATAAGACACAATTTAAGTGGTCTGTCTGACATTGCTGCTCAAAGTGCAAACACTCTATGTGCCCTTTCAGTTGTCTACTCGCCTTCTATCCTGCTTGTCCAGTGAGTTACTGCCTTCATTACAAAAGCAATAAAATCTTCTCTTCCCATTTTGTTTTCTGATCATGCTTATTAACCATATATTTTGTGTGTGTCCTGATCTTCCATATCCACAGTTTATGTTTCCAGTGACTTGATCCCTGCTCCTGAAGTTGCCACTTGAGACTATGTTTCTGTACAGTTACACTGTAATAACTGGATCAGGGCAGAATGCTTATCCAGCATTCTGTTTGTTTCTTCTCTCTATCTGTTGTGTTTTCCACAAACTCTTGCAATTTACATTTCATCGTAACTAATTCTTATTAAACATTGATCTCTGATATTGTTGAAGATGGCTGATCCATTTCCCCTTTAGTCTCTTATTTGTTTATTCATTTGCTGATAAGCCATGCAGGAATCTATAATCACCTTGCCTGTTTGCTTTCTATCAACTGTCCTTGGAGTCAACCACTATTTCTGACCACTCAGTACATCACCATTAGAGTGTATCAGGTACTCGTCATGTAGGATCAGTACTAATTCTCTGAAGCACATCACTGATAGGGCATCAGGAATGACCCTGCATTTAGATGTGATTGCTGTCGAAGTGGTCTTGATAATAAGTAACATATTAAAGTTCCTCATCAACAGTACTTCCTTCTTGTCTGTCACCATAATGGCAACTTTGGTGTTTTTCCATCCTTTCCTTCTCATATTCTGTATAGAATCCCTGTGCTGATTTCTTCTGCCGTTTCCTCTTTCTGTCATTACCCATACTGCATCTTCTCTGTCTCGTTTGTTCCATCACTTCAGTCTCTGTTCTTGTGTAGGAAACGACTTATTTTCCTGTTTGACTCCATCTTTCTCTCTAGTAAACTTTGCCGCCTGGTATGTTTAGATCCTAGCCATGCTTGTCTGTGTGCCATGTTTCTCTTACTTCTGTAATAGCAGGACAAGGTTCCTTCATCAATTCTTCCCTTTAGTCAGCTGCTGTTCAGAATATGTTCATTTGTATTCACTGGCTTCCATTTGTCTATTGTACAACAATCAAAGTGCATATTATATCTGCCTCTTTCCCATCTGTCACTGATCATGTGTCCAGGATTTGTTTACATTTCTAGCTATTCCAGTTTTTGAGAAGAGAAGCCATGATCTCCATGAGTCTTTTTTTAGCCAGGGTTTATAGAGATCTTCTGAACCCTTGAGCATAATTCCACCCATAGCAGCAATACATTGCAATGCAAAGCATACATGAATACCTAAATGGCTACACAGTGTATATCTGACCAACTAGCTATGTTCTAATTTAGAAAGCTGCTGAAAGCACAACAATGCTTAAAAGTTGCAAGCCAACCAGAATACAGTAGAGCAACAAGTAAGCTATAGGGATTGGCCAGGCACTGGCTATTGTGAACCTTGCCAGTAAGGATAGTTGGCATGTAATGGAGCAGACTGCTGGCAAGCACCACATAGTAATAACTTGCAGCACGATGTGAACATCTGCTGTCTGGTGACCCATCACCTGAACACATATTGGTTCCACGAACATTTAGGACAGAATTAAAGTGGGGCACATACCAAATAGAAGTACACACAGAATGGAAGCATAAAGGAAAAACAGGGATTAAGGCAGGGCTCTTTTTGTGGTAATAGGTACTCCATATTTTATATATGGAAAGAGAAGAGATGGTGGAAATGGTGACAGGGAAATAGAAGAAGGAAAGATGTGGAGGGCAGTCAGCAGAGGCACAGAAACAAGCACAAAACAGTGCATACAAGCAGAGGTGGATGCACACACATTAGCAGGGAGAGACAAAGGCTGGACAGAGATAAACAGATGGTGGACAAATGGTGATGGGAAGGACTGGGCAGTGCACAAGGGGTGGGCTGTGGTATAATAGGATGGGTACATCTGGCTGGGGATAGGTTGGGATACAGTCAGCAAGCTGGGTGCCAGCTAGCCCAGAGTGATGGCAGAGACCCATCAGATGGCTGAAATAGATTAACATGGCTGGTGGCAGGGGCCACACCTTAATCTGGTGGCCTGATGGCTGGGGCATACTGGCTGAGTGCATTTGTAATATGCTTCAGGAGAGGCAAGGTAGTGTCTTGCACTGTAAACTGCATCCTGCTTCATTTGCCTTATTTATGGTAGGGCCTCAGTATGCAATTGAGCTGGGCTACCCTACTTGGAAAAGGTCAGACACCCTTCCATTTCAGGAGAGGTGCTCCTAGCCCTCTCACACACTACAGCTATAGCCACAGGTGAGGCAAGGCATGCAGAAGCTGATGCACTAGTATTTTATTGGCATCAGCATGATCTACAGATGGGAGACACAGTGGGAAGGATGACATAAATGAACATGTTCAGCAATTGGTAGAAGCAATATAATACAGGTCAGTGGGTAATATACAAACTATCCCAGCAGTATTAAAAGTCTCAGCTGTCTGCTGCAGTAACTAAAACAGGTGGCCTCTCAATCTGCTCATGCTGAAAGGCAAAAGGTACAAAACACACAGATGAAGGTGAGACAGATAGTGCAAAACTACACTAACACATGTATGTACATCATAGAGGAAGCCTGTAGATGTGCCCACAGCCACACACAACTAAATTTTGGCTTCACAGATATGTGCAATATAACAGAGTCCTGGAAATGTGCCCACAACCTGACATCTGAGGCACAGTCCCACATGTAGGTACAATATAGCAGAACCCTAGAATGGCACCTACAGACAGACATCTAAGGCACAGTCCCACATGTAGGTACAATATAGCAGAACCCTGGAAATGTGTCCACAGCCTGACAACTAAGGCACAGTCCCACATGTAGGTACAATATAGCAGAATCCTGGAAATGTGCCTGCAGCTCGACAAATGAACAGTATATTTTTCACCTTTCTGGTATTTACCAGGAAATCCCAATTTTAAACTGAAAATAGCAGAATGCCATCAACTTACAAAATGGCCCTTTAAATTATGATTTCTGGAGTTCTGTTACTGGCCTTTACCAGTCATTATGTCATCAGGCTGTGGCATCACCAATCTCGGCAACATGATGATGTCAGTAAGCTGTGCCCCAGCTCTGTGTGAGGGAGAATTGAATGCGCTGATTGTAGCAGGAGCAGTTGCAATCATCTTGATTTTAAGATAAAAGACTAGTTTTGTGTCATCACCTTATGAACTGAACACCTCTCCATGTATGGCTGGCTGTTGTGCTGTTGAAGAAAGATTTTATTTTTTTGTTTTGTTTCAATAAGTTTACCCGACCACCAACCAGTCACATGAATATGAAGAACAGTGCATGTGGAGAAAGGGAGAGGGCTGTTTCCTGGACTAAACTAATGGTAAGCAACAAAAGTAACATACTACTAGATTTTAAGAAATAAGACAAATGTATACATAATCAGCATAATATAGTTTCAGAACTAAAAGGACTAACAAACAGTAAGGAAAATAACATTTGTATCTAGTACTTACGGTGCAGGTTCTATAATATTTTATACCAAGAAGAAATAAATGTGCTTAGACTCAGTTCACATAACTGTCACAAACTCAGAACATTTTAGAAGCCTGCCTGTATAAGAAAGTGTTAACTGATTATGTAGAAATAGCAAGCAGTGAATTGCAGAGGGTGGCCAAGAAAAGCCGGACGTGGCAGATACTTGCCACAGCCAGATGCATTCTGTGATTGCTAAATTCAAGGAATGAGATGGTAATAGGATTCTGCTATTCAGCATGCAGGAAGAATGGTTTGAAAGATGGGATTAAACAATCTGAGCTGAGCACATGCTTGTTGTTGTCAGCAGTTGGGGAGGTCAAACCTCACAATGAACGCAAGATAATGTACTGTAGAGATAAGCTATATATCTGAGGTCATTAACCATTATAATCAAAAATAATTCAGCATTCAAGAAGTTGTAGGCTTTTTTCAGTCCTGTTAATGATCTGATTCCTGATGTTGTGTGTTGGCATCTCATCTGACGGTTTCTAAAATGTTTCTGTTAGTTTCTGGGTACTTTTAACAAATGGTTTCACTAGCATTCTATAGAAACGCAAAGCCTTGTGAGTGTTGCAGGTACATGAAACAGCTGAGGATTGTATCATAAAAGCAAAAGTTGGATAATCTTGTTTACTGATCAGCTTGAAATTTCAAACTGCATGATGACATGTTTTAGCTACAAATGCTTAATTTCAAAGGTACTTCTGAGACAAAAACTGAATTTGTTTAAAAAAAAAATAAAGGGTGTTAAGACAGCGTTGCTTTCTATGGTTTGCTGCAAATATGAAACAATCTTGGTAACAAGCACCTTTTTATACCTAGAAGATCCATTGATTACTAGTGAATTTAGGATGGTTCCAAACAGGAATGACCATTCCAAACAAGAATAGTGACATTTGTCAGACTTATCAACTGAGTTACTTTCTTGAAAGCATTTATAACTGTATTTACTGTATGCTAGTGTTTAATTTTAATTGGAAAAGTTAACAATTCCCGGTCAACAAATGTAAAATAAAAATAAATAAATAAATAAAAACAAGGGTACTAAAAAGGGCTGAGGGGATGATGCAGCCCAGAGAGGAGGCTACCTGGCAAGGAATGCAGAAACTGCTGGGACAGAAAATGCCGGAACAAAGAATGATAAATAAAAGAATCCCATGCCCTCTCATTGCTTGCCCAAGTAAATATAGACTTCTTGATTTTTTTTTTCATTTTTTCATTGCAAATGGACTAGACTTCTATTTCCTGAAAATTTTTTGCAAGGTATTTGAAGCTGATGTAGGGATATGTCTGGCAGTGTACAATTCTTTGGGGCAAAAATTATTTTATGTACTTGAATCATAACAAAAATAGGGATAGTCAGGTGACTCCCAAGTGTGGATCACTACTGTTAGCTCATTGGATATGGGCCTATAATTAATCCACAGAGGAGAGGAGTGCAATGTATTGCAGAGATATTTCAAGTGAGAATCACAGCAAGTTTGAGGCACTAAGGGGAAAGCTTCTGTAAGTCCCCAGCAGACATGTTAGCTAGGAAAATTTCTAGTTTGACAAAACTGATTTTTAAACCTCAAATGTTGGGCGGCCACGGTGGTGCTGCAGTTAGCGTTGCAGCCTCACAGCAAGAAGTTCTCCAGTTTGATCCTTGGCTGGGGTGCTTTCTGTGCGGAGTCTGCATGTCCTCCCTGTGGTCGCGTGTGTTTCCTCCTGGTGTTCCAGTTTCCTCCCACATCCCAAAGACATGCTGCAGGTTGATTGGACACTCTAAATTGGCCCTAGGTGTGAGTGTGTGTGTGTGTGTGTGCCTTCTGTGGAAGGCTGGGCACCAGGCTGGCAACTCGACACAGAAAAACTCCATTGCCAATCATGTGCGGACAAGGTGATCTGCTGTGGTGACCTCTAACCGGGAAAAGCCGAAAGAAGAAGATTGCAGATAAATGTTGTGAAAAGAGTACAACAGAATAGGAAAGTCATGTATATGGTCTATGGTGTGTAAGAAGCATTCATCCACAAAATGCAAGACTCTGACCACTCAGACCAGGTGAGACCAACCAGAGAGCAAGTCTAAGATACTAATGTGTCTAGCAAGTGGTTTGATTGCTAAAAGGAAGAGAGATGGTGGCAATAGAGAACCTTTACGTGGTCCTGTTCTATAAAGAGAAATTATGAGATTTGTTCGTGTTTATAGACTCTGTGCAAAAAAATGAAAAAGGAACTGAAAGGATAGCACCAAAGGCTGATAGCAATGGCTATAAAAAGTTCACTATATGAAACTGAGTGATTTTTCAGAATCAGCTTAAACAGCCATGAGTGTGGCTGATTCTATCATTTTTATGAGGGACTGTAGGTGGTTGGAGCACTATGGCCCCTTCACAGAGTCAGCTTGGTAAGCACTAGTCAGACAGGCTGAGAGAGGTTGCTGCCAAGATGCTATGACCTTTGCAATGAATTCTGCCTCAGCATTTATCAGGAAAATAGGATGTTAGTTAACAACAACCATTGGACAATAAACAAAACAGTTGCACATTGTGAACAGACTTAGCATGAGCAGCAGTAATCTTCTTTTCCCTTGAAGTTCACAATTCCTTGAAAATGTACTTAAAACTAAATTCCTTGAAAAATGCACCTGAAACTCAGTTCCTTAAAAATGCAGTTTGGTAGTTGGGGGTAGAAGAGTCAGTCTCTTGTTTCCTGTAGCTAAGGTACAGGGTTTGTGCCTAAACAAATTAGTAACTAACTGCTAACACTCACTAGGACATTTCACTCTCTCACACACATACCTCAAACTCTTAGTGCAAGAAATCTGGACAAAGCCTAAAATAAACAGGGGCAGGTTATAAATATTGCTCTTATGAACTTAGAAAATGGCTAGAATATCAGGATTTGTGTTAAGCATTTTTCTAAAGGATATTAAGTCTAAAACTCAAATGTCTGTCATTATTTAACAACTTCAATCCTTTTTATGAAGAACAGACAAAAATATGGGGCAACAATCTAGACATTCTGCAAAAACCCGGACAATTGAGGGGGCATGATACCTACATGCACACGCGCACACACACACACACACACACACACACACACACACACACACACACACACACACACACACGCACACACACACACACACACACACACACACACACACACACACACACACACACACACACACACACACACAGCAGCAGCACAGTAAAGCTCCAGCAAGGTTGCTAAATGATTTACTGTAATTACTGTGATATAGGGAAATATTGCCAGCCCAGCTATCTGGAATTTTGTAAATAATTCTATGTAATTTGTGATTATTGATATGATTTATACAGAACTGTATGTTATGTACTGCCCTGCTGACTTAGAACAGAAATGCATATAAACTATATACCTGTGCAAATGTATGTTTTAATTGTAGAAACTGGAACATAAAGGGTTAACTTGCAAAACTTCAAGAAAATGAATAAGTTGAAATTTAATTGCTTTATGGTTGTGCTATAAAAGTTCTCTTTTAGTTTCAGTGTAGCAGACAACATCTAGAGCTAGAAGTTTTTGTATTGTCTTAAAAGAGAAGTAATTACTAGGTTTAAAATGTAAAGTGTTTTATTGTTTTATGACTTCCAAGATCTGCAAACATCTAAGAGATATGTATTTTTCACACAGAGATGTTAAATTATGTTAGTTTCTATTTAGTTTGGGAACTGAAGTCAAGTGCAAAAAGTGATGTCATCCAAGCTAACACAGCAGTAATATTTCATATTATTTTAAGAACCCTCTCAGAGAGAGACTGGGCATTTTGTATTTTGTCTTTGACCTGGAAACATCCACTCATCATCACTATCTGCACTTGCCTTGCTCTGTAAGTAAGTTTTTTAGGGCATAGTAACTCTTTTAGATATAGTTAGGCATATAGTAAAGATAGTTTAGATGTTTTCTATATTTAAAAATACAGTTGTAGGTGCTGTTCTCCAGTAACAATAAAGGTTTTCCTCTTATTAAAACATGTAAACTCAGTTTCGATAAATTCAAAGTCCAAGTCCAACAGACCACTAGGTAAACGTTTCAAGACACCAATTTATTAACAAAAAATAACCAGATTGAGCGCTTTCATCTCCCATATGGAGACTTCATCAGAATCTGTTGCACATACAAATCTTCAGTTTAAATACATCTAAATAGGACACACACTTAATTAATCTTGACTTCTAATAGGCTGGCCATTAATTGACACTAATTACTGTTGAGGTAATGCTAAACCAAACCTTTGATAATTCTGTATACCATTTTTTACACTTGAATATAATACAAAGTTATAAAAGTTCATAAGAATTCATGATCTTAAAATTTCATAATTGTATTTACAACTTGTATAGATGTTGTAAAAATTAAATATAAGTAAAATCATCAAAAAAATCAAAAAAATAACAAAAAATATACTCATTTCTTATTAATACATTAATTTGGTGTATAAATACCAATAAATATATAAAATATAAAAATATATGTAAAATATATATATATAAAAAGTGTATAAAAATATATATGTATAAGTATAAAAATATTGTGTGTTAAAACCACATTTGTTCTTGTACCTTTAATAGTGTTAAACAACTGTGTTTTAAGGTACACCCTTAATAAAATAGAATATATTATATGTACTTGCTCCATAAGGACTGAATTTAAATATTTTATTTATTTATTTACTTAAGTTACAACAGTTAACCATCTATCGATGTCTCTTTGGGTCATCAGCAAGAATCTTAAGGGCTGGGTTAATGGATATGTGGTCATTCAATCCATAATTTCCACATGCATCCAACCTTAACTGCCAAACCATCTCTCTAAATTCCAATTTGGTTTCCCAATCCCCCCCTCTCTCTTGCTTCACCACCTCTTCCAATACCCGAAATTTAAAATCTGCATCTCTACATATCCGGGTGTGTCTAAATAGGGCATTGTTGTCGTTCATTTTGATAATATCTCTATTGTGTTCATATATACGTGCCCTTAAATTATGTTCAGTTTTCCCTATGTAGTATTTCAAACATTTCTTACAGTAACACAGATATACCACCCCTTTTGTGTAACAACTGTAGTATTTACTACCTGTCAATTTCAAATTTATATTTGGTAGTTCCAATTCTTTAGTATCTGCCATAAAAACACATTGTGCATGCCTACCACATCTAAAAGTACCATATTTACTACTTGCTCCACTTGAAATGTTTTTCTTTTTTTCAAATATATTTTTCAAATTTCTGTTCTTCCTAAAAGCATATCTAAGTGGTAATTGGAAAACATCTGTCTTATCAGGCATTTTACTAAACATTCCCCATGCATCGTTAATGCATTTTTTAATCCATCTGCCACCATTAAAGTGTGTCAAAACCAAAAAAGGAAGTTTTGCTTCTTCTTCTTTTCTGGTACTAAACGTATTTTCTACCTCAATAGTACCTGTATTTATTAATAGGGGTTTGTATAATGTATCCAATCTATCTATTACAACTTTTTTGTTAGATTCAATCATGTGGTCAGGATATCCCCTTTCCTTGAACATATTGTGTAGTATTTCCATTTCTTCCATCAGTTGTGTTTTTTCAGAAGTCATTCTGGCTACTCTAATCATTTGTCCTTTTATTATATTCATTTTTGAGTGGTAGGGATGGTCACTCTTAAAATGTAAAAAAGAATTCGAGTAACATTCCTTCTGAAAAATTCTGGATTTGAATTTTTTGTTTATTCTATCTTTTATCAATTTAGCATCCAAATAATGTATTTCTTCTGAGTCTGAGTCATAAGTAAACTCGAGAAATTCCGTACTCAGATTAATGTGTGTAATAAATTTATTAATTTCATCTTCGGGTCCGTCTCACAAAATAAATATGTCGTCCAAGAATCTATAATAGCCTACAATTTTAACACACGATATTTTTATACTTAAACATATATATTTTTTATACACTTTTTTATGCATATATATTTTACATATATTTTTATATTTTATATATTTATTGGTATTTATACACCAAATTAATGTATTAATAAGAAATGAGTATATTTTTTGTTATTTTTTTGATTTTTTTGATGATTTTACTTATATTTAATTTTTACAACATCTATACAAGTTGTAAATAAAATTATAAAATTTTAAGATCATGAATTCTTATGAACCTTTATAACTTTGTATTATATTCAAGTGTAAAAAATGGTATACAGAATTATCAAAGGTTTGGTTTAGCATTACCTCAACAGTAATTAGTGTCAATTAATGGCCAGCCTATTAGAAGTCAAGATTAATTAAGTGTGTGTCCTATTTAGATGTATTTAAACTGAAGATTTGTATGTGCAACAGATTCTGATGAAGTCTCCATATGGGAGATGAAAGCGCTCAATCTGGTTATTTTTTGTTAATAAATTGGTGTCTTGAAATGTTTACCTAGTGGTCTGTTGGACTTGGACTTTGAATTTATCGAAACTGAGTTTCCACATTTTATTAAGAGGAAAACCTTTATTGTTACTGGAGAACAGCGCCTACAACTGTATTTTTTCTGTTTTCTATATTTATTTGACACTATCCTGCACTGTTGTTTTAAATACTTCCTGAGATTTTGAACTTTGAAGTAACTGTGTCGGTTTACTGAGTATTGTCTTGTTCTTTTATTATTTATTATTACATATATTTAAACCTATCTTTGTGACTGATATTTGTGAGACATATTTAAGCTCTTAGCATACTTGCATATCTATTTGTTGACACTATACAAGCCACTCCAATAGCCTTGCTTGATCAGACTACCATTTGGATTAATACTAACATTACATAGTAAGACTGGACACCCTTTGGTAAGGGCCTTATAGTAGCTGATAAGAGGTTCTGGTGGCAGTGATACTACCTTATAGTCTGAGTAAAAGGGGATATAGCTAGTAAACCTGTGCCAGCCTCTCCAGGTATGTGTTTGTGTATAAATCAAATTTCAAAGTGTGTGTGTGTGTGTGACAGCTACTTGGGCAGAGACATGAACCACTGGTTGGACAGAGAGAGTGTTGGGAAGACATGGCTTGGAATCCTGGCTAAGAACTCAGCTCTATAGCTGTGCCAGTGGGGAATCTTATTGGGGATCTGGAGAGAGAGGGAGAAACCAGCCCCATACTGTGATCTCTGTGTGCTCTTAAGGGAAATTGCACTTTACTGTGTGTGTACTTGTCATCCTCCCATTGTGTACATCCCACACTGTTGCCAGTGGTGAGGATTGAGGCTTCTCGATTACTAGGCCTATGCACAGGCATCACATATTAATTAGTAGGCAGTGGTGGGATATCTGCATCACATATTAATTGGTTGACAGTGGTGGGATAACCACATCACATATTAGTTGGCTTGTAGTGGTGTGGATAGTGAATTCCTGTAGCCTGTGTACAGTGGTCACTGAAGGTGTTTGTACTCTCAATCAACCACAAAGTGAACATTCAGAGTTACACATCACAATTGTTTTATTTTTTTTTGTTAGCTTAGTGAGGGAGAGCATGCCAGCAGAGGAGTATAGCAAGCTGACAAAGAGCCAGTTTGCTGATATCTGCCAAGCTAAAGGACTGGGGCATGCCAACCTGACTAAGCAGGAATGATTGTAGCTTTGGGCACAGCTGTATCGCAGACCAGCAATCAGGAGGACAACCAGGCTGGCCTTGGAGATGTACACCTCTCAGAAAATGGACAGCTCAACCTTTCCACAGAGGACTTAAATATCCATCTGGAGTTATAGAGGCTTGAGTTGGAGGCCACGCATTTGGAAATAGAAGCAGCAGAAAAACTGAGATGTCTAGAGGCTGAGGAAAATAAGAAACTGAGATGTCTTGAGGTTGAGGAAAATGAGAAACTGAGATGTCTAGAGGCTGAGAAAAATGAGAAACTGCAATGTCTAGAGGCTGAGGAGAAGTAGAGGCACAGGCAATATGAAAAGGAGATACTGGCTCTTCACCAGAGTCATGGAGGTAATGGGGAAGGGAGTAACTGAACCCCAGAAGCAACAAAGGTAATTACATTTCTTCCACAATTTAAAGAGGGGATAATTTTGATAGTTTCATTCATATGTTTGAAAGGGTATGTATAGGGTATAATGCTGACCAAGGGCTCTAGGTACAGTTCCAGACCACCTTACTCCATGGTAAAGCTGTAACTGCTATTTCTAAATTGTCTGATACTGATTGCTTAAATTATAATATTGTAAAAAACTGTCTTTGAGAATGCTTTAAGTTAACACCTGAAGCTTATAGGAAACAGTTTTGTGAGCATAGACACAAGGCAGATGAAAGTGTGTATGAATATATTGCTGAACTAAGCACATATTTTCATAGGTGGGTGAGCGGATGTCAGGTCACTACTTTTGAAGGGTTGGCTGACCTTTTGGTGAGGGAACAAGCCCTTAGCACTTTGAATGAGGACATGAGAATCTGGTTAGCTGACAGACAATGCAATACTGCAGATGAGTTGGGGAAAAAGGGAAACCTATACCTAGCAAGCAGGGCATCACTACATAGGAAAGGGACACCCAGTGCTGCTCATGGGTCTAAGGGAACCCATGGTGGGCAGCCCAGACTGCCCTAACAGAGTCTACCAGTAGCATGGGAAGCCAATAGTCCAGGTACACATCCAGGACCAAGGGTTAAATGTTTTAAATTCAACCAGTGCAGCCATGTGGCATATAGATGTCCATGGAGGCAAGGTGGGGAACAAAAGTTGAGAGAGCCAGTAAGTGGGAATGACAAAATACCAGCAGTAAGTTGTCCCGAGACAGCAAGGGTACCAAACTACCAAAAGAGGTTATAGCCTGTCTTAGTGGATGGGAAAGAGGCCACTGCTAAGAGAGACACAACTTCTGACCTAACAATTGTGAAGCCTGCAATGGTTAAAGAGGAGCACTACTTGCTTGGGCAGTCCACTCCAGTCAGAACTTTAGGAGGGATCCCATTCCAAATACCTTTGGCTAGGGTTCACCTTGACTGGGAGGGTGGAAAAGGAAACCAGCAAGTAGGTGTGTTTGAGGATATCCCTGCAGATGTCCTGATAGGGAATGATTTTGATAATGCAGTACCCTGTGTGCATACAGTTACATGCACTCAGGTTTGGAGACAAGCATGTGGGTCTGGTAGTCTGCGGAGACCCAGACAGACCGCACACATGCAGCCAGGACTGGTAAAGTCATTATTTCAGGGAGGGAGCTACCCTGTAGCAGTGAGACTGAAGGTGAGCCACAGCTGCTTGTGGGTACTGATGTTCACTTGGACAGAGTGAATGCAAGGGCAGAGGTGAGTAATAGTACCCAGGCTGGCAATGAGGCACCGGTCTCAAAGAATACCAGACTTCCTGTGGAAGGGGAGTTGGGAAGGCTTACAAAGAGAGAGTTGAGACAGGGTCAGCTCTCTGACCCTACATTACAAGGCCTGAGTGAGGTAGCTAGTGAGGCACCTAATTCTTAAGGGAAGGGGAAATCTGTATACTGGGACAAAAGGTTACTGTATAGAGAGTGAACCCCTGAAGGAGGGCTAGAAGGTGAGAGATGACAGCAGTTGGTAGTACCCAGAGCCTACCATCTGGCACTTCTAGCCATAGCCCATGATATTCCCTTTGCAGGTCATATGGGCATAAAACGTACAAAGAGATGTGTTGTGCAGAACTTTTATTGCCCTGGAATTTCCAGAGATGTAACAGGGTACTGCAGGACCTCTGAGTAGTGCCAAAATGTAGGCAAGGCAGGAGACAAGGTAAAAGCTCCTTTGATGCCTTTGCATGTGAGCGAGGACCCATTTCAGAGGTTAGTTAGGGATATTGTGGAACCTCTGAGTTCCCCAGGTTCCACAGGGAAAAAGTATATCCTAGTGGTAGTGCATTATGCTACCAGATACCCTGAAGTAGTGGCTCTGTCCTCCATTGAGGCAGAAAAGGTGGCAAATGCTTTGTTAGAAATTTTCAGCAGGGTAGGTTTCCCAAAAGAAATACTGACTGACAGAGGTGTCAATTTCATATCAGACCTGCTGGCTTGTCTGTGGAAGCACTGTGGGGTGAAGCACCTAAAGACCACCCCCTACCATCTCCAGACTAATGGCCTTGTTGACAGGTTAAACTCTACACTCAAGTCCATGCTATGGGTATTTGAAAAACAGTTTAAGAGGGAGTAGGACAAATATTTGCCTCATCTGTTGTTTGCTTACAGAGAGGTGCCCCAGGAATCCACAATTATTTCACCATTTGAGTTGTTGTATGGGCATAGGGTGAGGGGATGTCTAGATTTGATTCGAGATGAGTGGGAGGGTGATTATGAATCCCACAAGGAGTCTGTTGTAGCATATGTCATAAACCTCAGGAAAAGGCTCAGGGAACTTATGGGCTTGGACCAGGAGAACCTGGCAGAAGCCCAAAAGC
Organism: Protopterus annectens; assembly: GCF_019279795.1. Taxonomy (NCBI): domain Eukaryota; kingdom Metazoa; phylum Chordata; order Ceratodontiformes; family Protopteridae; genus Protopterus; species Protopterus annectens. The sequence continues at coordinate 44,480,977 of NC_056738.1, forward strand.
AGAAAAAGTTCTAGTATGACAGGAATACTCGAGCTAGAGAGTATGCTGTAGGGCAGCAGGTAATGGTTCTCATTCCTGTCAGACACATCAAGCTGCAGGCAGCTTGGGAGTGACCCTACAAGGTGGTAAGGAAGGTCAGTGATGTTAATTACATGGTAGAACTGCTAGGCAGGAGGCAGGGGCACAAACTGTACCATGTTAAAATGATGAAACCTTACCATGATAGGGAGGCTCTTGTGTTGAATATTTGCAGTGGATGGCAGCAGGAGTCTGAGGGGGATCTGGTGACTGATCTCCTCAGTGAGGCTCAGACTGACACCTCAGTGAAAGGGGTAGCAATGTCCCAGCAGCTATACCCTTCCCAGGTTTGAGAAATCCGAGCAGTGTTACAGGAGTTTGGGGGCATGTTCACTGGGAAACCAGGGTGTACCCACCTGGTGCAGCACCATGTGGATACAGGACCCCAAAGGCTTATTAAGCATGCCCCTTATAGGGTGCCAGAGAGAGTCAAACAGACTCTGAGGGAGGAGATACAGGAAATGTTGTAACTAGGGGTAATTCATGAGTCCAGTAGTCCCCCAGTGGTGCTGGTACCAAGAAGGATGGCAGCAACAGGTTCTGTGTGGACTACAGGAAATTAAATAGTCACACAGAGTCAGATGCTTATCCCATGCCTAGGACAGATGAAGCCCTAGTGCAGCCGGGTGGGGCTAAGTATCTTAACACTATTGATCTTACCAAGGGTTACTGGCAGGTGCCCTTGACTCCCAGTGCTAGAGAGAGGTCAGCCTTTGTGACTCCTTTTGGCTTGTATGAGTTCATAAAGATGCCCTTTGGGATGAAAAATGCTGCAGTGCCTTTCCAGAGGCTGGTAGAGCATATCCTAGCAGGAGCAGGAGATTTTTGCCCTTGCTTACCTAGAAGATATTGCCATCTACAGCTATTCCTGGCAACAGCACCTTCAGCATGTCAGGGAGGTGCTGGGCAGACTACAGAGGGCAGGGTCAACCATTAAGCCCAGCAAATGTCAGGTGGGTATGGCAGAGGTCTCCTACTTGGGACATAGAGTGGGGAGTGGTAAGACCAGGCCAGAAATTGCCAAAGTGGAAGCCATTCAGGCATGGGCTGCCCCTGCTATCAAAAGGCAGGTGAGGACATTCTTAGGGACAGCAGGGTACTACAGAAAGTTTGTCCCCAATTATAGTACCATAGCTGCTACCCTCACAGTCCTGACAAGAAAAAACAAGCCAGATATAGTAGTGTGGACCCCAGCATGTGAGCAGGCATTCCAGAAGCTTAAAGGAGCTTTGGGAGGGCCCCCTGTGTTAGCCAGTCCAGATTACAGCAAATAATTTGTTGTATAGGTGGATGCTTCAAACCATGAGGTGTGGGCTGCACTTAGCCAGATTTTCTCATAGGGAGAAGAGCACCCTGTGGTATATCTTAGTCATAGGCTCCAGCCCAGGAAGGAATGCTATGCAGCTTTAGAAAAGGAATGGCTAGCTATAGTGTGGGCACTGCAGAAACTTCAGCCTTATCTGTATGGAAGGAAATTCACAGTGGTTACAGACCACAATCCCTCAACATGGCTACATCAAGCCAGCCAGCAAAATGCCAGGTTACTAAGGTGGAGCCTAGGGTTGCAAGCATATAAGACAGTGGGATTAGCAATGCCAATGCAGATGGGCTCTCAAGACAAGGAATGGGGTAAGGTATTCCCAGATAGGCTCAACCCTCTCAAGCAAAATTTCTCAAGGGTCACTTGAAAAACTACATTGAATTTTCAAGGGGAAGGGGGAAATGTGATATAGGGAAATATTGCCAGTTCAGCTATCTGGAATTTTGTAAATAATTCTATGCCATTTGTGAACATTGATATGAATATACAGAACTATGTGTTATGTACTGAGCTAAAATGTAACTGCAACATGCCCTGCTGACTTAGAACAGAAATGCATAGAAAGTATATACCTGTACAAATGTATGTTTTAATAGCAGAAACTGGAACATAAAGGGTTAACTTGCAAAACTTCAAGAAAATAAGTTGAAATTGAATTGCTTTATGATTATGCTATAAAACTTCTCTCTTAGTTTCAGTGTAGCAGACACAATCTCTAGAGCTAAAAGTTTTTGTATTGTCTTGAAAGAGAATAATTACTAAGTTTAAAATGTAAACTGTTTTATTGTTTTATGACTTCCAAGATCTTCAAACATCTGAGAGATATGTATTTTTCACACAGAGATGTTAAATTTTGTTAGTTTCTGTTTAGCTTTGGAACTGAAGTCAGGTAACAAAAAAGTGATGCCATCCAAGCTAACACAGCAGTAATATTTGGTATTAATTTACAAATTCTCTCAAAGAGAGACTAGGCATTTTGTATTTTGTCTTTGACCTGGAAACATCCACTCATCATCATCTCCAATTGCCTTGCTCTATAAGTAATTTTTTTAGGGCATAGTAACTCTTTTAGATATAATTAGGAATATAGTAAAGATTAGTTTAGATGTTTTTCTGTATTTATTTGGGACTGTTCTGCATTGTTGTTTTAAATACTTCCTGTGATTTTAATCTCTGAAGTAACTTTGTTGATTTACTGAGTATTGTCTTGTTCTTTTATTATTTATTATAAAATATATTTAAACCTATCCTTGTGGCTGATATTTGTGAGACATATTTAAGCTCTTAGCGTACTTGCATATCTATTTGGTGACACTGTACAGGCCACTCCAATAGCCTTGCTTGCTCAGACTACCATTTGGATTAATAGTAACATTACACAGTAGGATTTGACACCCTTTGGTAAGGGCCTTATAGTAGCTGATAAGGGGTTCTGGTGGCAGTGATAACTACCTTATAGTCTGGGCAGTAGGGGGCAAAGCTAGTAAACCTGCCATCCTTTTCCAGGTGTGTGTTTGTGTATAAATCAAATTTCAAAGTGTCAGTGTGTGTCAGCTACTTGGGCAGGGACATGAAGCACTGGTTGGACTGAGAGAGTGTTGGGAGGACTTGGCTTGGAACCCTGGCTAAGGACTCAGCTCTATAGCTGTGCCAGTGTGGAGTCTTACTGGGGATCTGCAGAGAGAGGGAGAAATCAGCCCCAGACTGATTGTGATCCCTGTGTGCTCTTAAAAGAAATTGCACTTTACTGTGTGTGTACTTGTCATCCCCCATTGTGTACATTCCCCACTGTTGCCAGTGGTGAGGATTGAGGCTCCTTGATTACTGGACATCACAGCCACTTCATAAGATAGAAATCAGAACAAATGTATTATTGTATCCTTTTGCAAAAAAAAAAAAAAATGGAAAGGGCAGTCTTCAACTGAAATCAATATAGAAAACATAGTTACAGGGCATGTATTTACCATAGAAAATTGATTACTGGCTTCAGAAATGCCAAATCTCACACCTGACATTGAAGTGCTACATGCTGAGACATACCATACATAGCAAATGCTTATCCTTCGGGAGATTTTGTGAGAATAGGACCCATGCATTTCAGCCCATAAGATTTATACATATCAATAATAAATTAACTAAAAGCAACTTTAACAATGAGACAACACAGTCAAGTCCACAACAACTCTATGAAAAATGCCGTAAAATGGAGCTAAGCTAGATGTTAAGAGGAAATATGCAAACAGCTGAATGAAGTACTTACAGACATCTTTTGTGGTGATGATGGTTATTAAGTCATTTTAAACTGCTGTACACAGACCCACCTACCTCTCACTTGTCTGGTCCACTGCACAATCCAAACATCTTCTAATTCAAATTCTGTCAGCATGGAAGGCAGATGTAAACAATCGGTCACACAGATGCATTCTTAAAGAACGCCCTTAAAAAAAAAGAAACAAGTTTTTTTTTTAATTAAAAGAAAATGTGCACCACAATTGATTGATTTTATTTTTTCTGGACAATACAGGTAGGCTCCATTCCGAATAGAGTCCCTTAATTCTGGACAGTCTGGAAGAATTTGGATGGTTGGCAACCCTAGGTGTAGCGGTCACATTGATTAATAGGTTCATAGGTTCATAGTTTAGTGCTAAACTAACTGCCCTTGCAGGCCATTTTAACCCTAGCCAGAGTTCCTGTTTGGTGCTTGAAATTACCCATTTCATTTTGTGTTTAGATTAACCTTACTCATTTATGCACTATATTTATATTATCTCTAGTAGTAGTAACTAGGATCATACAATAAGCAATTAGAAAGTCCCCAGTCATTGGTTAAACCATTTAGGAGCTGACTAGTTCCATTGGTAGCACTGGAAGGAGCCTCCTGGGGTAAATTTCATATTACCCAACCATATATCCAAGATGTGCTTGAATTTGGACAGGGATAAGCTTTGTTTTACGTGGGTGGGTAGTCTGCTCCAGAGCAGTGGTATTCTCTGTGATATATACCTGTCCCTCCAAACCATTCTGTTAATGTGACAGAACAGGTTTAGATCCCTGAAATAAACGTTTCAAATTCTATTTGACTTTTTAATGTGTAGTAGGTCCATCAGTATTGGGTCAGGGGATGCCTTGTATGCCAGACACAGATCACCTCTTAGCAATCTAAGAGAACAGTGATGATAGGGGTGTGGCTAAATTGTGCTTCAGGCTATTCAATATGCATCCAGGGATATTATCAGGACCCACTGGTGCAGTATTTTTTGCTTTAGAGAGTGCTTTAAAGACATAGGCTTGTGTGGTAGGTTGGGTCAGTTTTGTGTATTCCATGTGGGATAGATGGAGGGAGAGGGGGTAAAGTTTGAGTTAACTTTATCAGCCAGTAGTTTAGCTATATCTTCATGTTCTATGAAAGTAATATTGTTTACTATCAACTGAGTGCATTGCTGTGTTTCTCTCCAAAGATTACTAATATAACAAAAAAAACTTATGGTTTTCCTTCATTTGGATGGCTATTTTTGCTTCAAATTTGGCATTGGTGGATTTGATTAAACATGTGAGTTGTTTGTTTAATTTAATGACAAGGGCACTATAATTTTAGATAACTTATGGCCCAAATTCTCTTCCTCTTATTATATGTGTTGTTTGTATTATAGTTCCACCAGGGGAATTCGTTTCTGGTGTTTGCCCTGTGCATATTTCTACAGGGGACAGCAGCATTTTTACAACTGTTTATATGCTGGTACAGTTGCTGCTGTACATTGCCATGTATTTCACAGAGTTTTCTCGGGTTTGGTGGGGATTTGAAGCTTGCCATTGAGTCACTAGGAGTAGTTAGTTTGTCTTTCAAAAGTTTCTAAAGGAGCCATGGGAGGAGGTGGTCCTCTGGTTTCAATTTTATTTCAAAGGAGACCGATTCATGATCAGACCTAACAAGGCATGATGATATGCCAGGGATGGTCCAGGATGCCCCCACATTGGTAAGGACAAGTCTAAAGATGTTTCCCCTAGTTGGCATTTAGACTAATTGTTCCAGGGCATTTGTATTTACAAAGTTCTGGAATCTTTGTGCTTGTGTACTTATAGTGGTGTAGGTTTTCCAGTTTATAGTCAGGTAGTCAAAATCACTAAGGAAAATGGTATTGGGTTCAACAGTGAGAGATTTCAGTTCTTGTAGATGGGCATCGTGGCTTTCTTGGGTCATAGAGTGAGTTCTATAGTTAGCAAATATATGGTAAGAGACTTTTCAGATGGTGACTTGGACATGAAGAAGCACCAGAGCATCATTCTGTTGTCCCAGCCTTGACATCTCTCTCTTGAATGTAGACTGAAACACCTCCACCTTTTTCCCTTCCTCCACAGTGGCTGGTCTAAAAGTGCAAAAGACATTAAAGCCCTGTCTAGCTGGAGTACCGTCCCTCTGCCATTTTAAACCATATCTCAGACACTACACAGACATATAGAGATACTACTGTCCTTTTTTTCTTTAACTACTATATCTGTCTTTTTTGCTTTTATTTTCTTAAGTGTAGGTATGGGATGATCCAATGTGACAGAACTTGTACATTTTCAATAATACTGTGTGATTCATGTTTCCAGTCCTTCTCAGCATTGTATTTTGCAGCTTTTGCACATTCATTAGTGCAACAGTCTTATCACATTGTTATGCCTTTCGGTATATAGACCCTCAGCCCTAAATGTATCATAACCTGCAAATGTTTCTACATATGTATTACAGAACTTGTATTTGTCTGTATCCTGCTATCTCGAGTCACCACTATTAGCCTTTCATCTTTAGATTGAAATTCATCTCTCCTTAACCATTCATGTATCAAATGTTGATCAACATGTCATTGTTCAAGGAGTTCTTTATATTTGCCACTATAATTGTGGGCTTTCCAGTTTTCTTTCCTTTTTTCTGGTTCTGTTCTTTGCATTCTTTTTTTTTTTTTTTGCTCTTTTAGTTAGTTTGATTTCCATTCCTACACCTTTCTAAAATATTTCTTCTAATCTGAGCAAAGGCATCATTTTTATTTATTTATTTATTTTACATTTACCGGGAGAGTTCGACTGGGTGAAAAACCCAATGTGAAGTTGTTCAATCTCGCTGTTCATTCATCACTGATGGGTTCGGAGCCGATCCTCGGCTCCGACATGGCTGACTAGCAAGCTCAAAGTTCTGCAGTAGCTCGAGACCCCACCCCTTATCCCATAATGCGCTGCTGGAATTACCTCAGATCTAGTTTGCTGCGGCACGGATCTCTTGGTTTCCAGCTTGGCTTGAGACTTTATTGGGAGTTTTTCAACTTTCAGCAAGTTAGATTTTTTCTTTTTTATATACCCTTGTTCTATTCTTAGTAGCAGATATACTAGATAGTAGTTTGTGTTTATACCCCTTTCCTCAGTATTATCTACCTTGCCTTCGGCCTTTTTGCCTTAGGATTAGTGATTAGTCAATGATCCCTTTTGGGACTGTTTTGGATCTGTTATTACTGTTTGTAGTTATTTAGTTGTCAGTGCCCCTTTTGGGCTGTGTGTGTGTGTTTGTGTGAGCTACTTAGTCCAAAACAGCTCATAGATAAACAATGTGTTTGAGTTGTGTAATGTCTGAAGATAAGGACAAACATCCAAAGTCTGGGTTTAAAAAATGCCCAGGCTGCGGACAGAAAATGTCAGTCACAGATGCCCATGTGCGGTGTGTTTACTGCTTGGGTGAGTTACATCTGCAAGAGTGTTGCAGCATATGTCATTTATGTCATTCCTTTTCCACAAGAGTGTTAGCTGAAAGGAAGAGGAAATTGATTGATAGGGGTATCATTAAACACCCCTTTTGTGAGGCATTGTCTGACCTGGATGGAGTCAGTAAATCATCTAAATCTTCTAAGTCTTCCACTGATTCTAGATCCAAAAAAGGAAAGAGGTCAGAGAGTGTGGTGACTTCGGCTCCAGTGCCTTTGGAGCCAACAGTCTGCTCTTTTTGGAACCGGGACATGGCTTTGGAACCGGTTGCTGAAAAACCTCCTTCCATATTACTCCAATCGGCTCCATCTGTCCACTCCTCCAGGTCCTCTGTCAGCCTATCTGATCTGGATATGGACCGGCTCATTCAGAAACTCTTAAAGGCACCAGGCCTAGTTAAATTACTGTTGGCTCAGACACAACCATCGAAGCTGAAGACCACTACCTTTGAATTGTCTGCTCCTCCTCCGAGCCATATCGGACCTTCAGAGCCGGAGGAGGCTGACCTGATGATTGTGGATGCCTTGGAGCTGACACCTGCTCCAGTGTCATTGGCTCCATCTGCTCAGATGTTTTTGGCACCAACCGGGGACTCTAGGAGCCAACACTCACTGGTTGGGTCTGGGGAGGATAGCCGCACTGACTTGTCAGTGCCAACTCTTTCTCTCGGGGCCTCGGCTTGGGTGAGCTCAGCTCCTACCTCGGGCTCGGACTAGATTGCGGCTCCACCGGAGCCATTGACTCCTTCTCATTGGAGCCTAGGTGCATTAGATGCCATGAGGCAAGTGTTGTCTCCCAAGACTTCCTCATCTCAAGGTCTGGCCTCTTCTTCCCCTAAAGTACCTGTGTCTGTTTCTGTTTCCTCTGGTCATCCCAAGCGTAGAGACCCAGAGCCACAGGTAGCCCCACAGGGGGCTCCCTGCTCTTCTGAGACCTCTCCAGAAGTTCCCCCTGAAGAGGTTCCCAGGAAGAGATTATGCAAGAGGAGGCATTTGGACTCCCTCCAGGAGTCTATCACATCGGACACCAACCTAGATGAATCAGAAGGGTACCCCAGATCACCCTCTGAGGACATCTCCTTTGCAGAGATTCTTGAAATCCTTAGGCAGAGGAGTGATTGGCAGTGCAAGAGCCCTACTGAGGATGAGTTGGTCCTCCGGAAGGCATTTGGGTCTCAACCTTCCACCTCTTGGGTATCTCCGCCCTATGATGAGCTTATGGATCTGGTCTCTCGTAGGGCATGGGAGTCTCCAGAATCTATGGAACCTGTTCCTAGGAGGCCTAATAAGTTTATTTCAGCCCCTGTGGATAAGTCCTTTTTGACCAAGGGAGTCCCTGTTGATGCCATGGTGGTGGTGGCAGCAGCCAAAAAGGAAATGTCTGAGACTTCCTCAGCTATCAATCCTCCTAACAGAGAATCTAGGATAATGGATAGATATGGGAAACGCATGTTCAGTTCAGCGACTTTCTCACTCAGATCACTGAACTACTTGACACGTTTTACCAGACTGCAGAGAGATCTCCTTAAGGATTTGGGAGATACTCTTCAGGGTGCTATAGCTTTGAGTGTATCCGATAAGATTGCCACTCAGCTCTCTACCCTCAATTCGATAGTCAACTCGTCCATGCTTCTCATATCATACCCAGCTGATGGTTCGAGTAGAGCCGCAGGTACAAGAATTGCTCTCTGTAGGCATGCCTGGATGTGAATCTGTTCCTTTGCGGAACCCTTCAAGTCTTCTTTTACTAATACCCCATTTGACGGCTCATCTTTGTTTGGGCCAAAAGTGAAGGAGACTTTGACCAGGTGTAAGCAAGAAGGAAAGACTCTGTCTGCCATCGGAGTCCATTTGTCCACCCCCACTTGACCCTTTCCCAAAGGTCAGAGGGGAGGAAAGATATGGTTCCAGAAAGCCCAAGGAGCCTTTCAAGACACACGTGGAGAGCCCCCCTCCAGAGGCAGATGAGGGGGTTTCAATGGAAGACGCCACCCTCGCGACAGAGGGGGTCCACAACACCAGGGTGACAGAGATCACTTCTCTGGTCAATCCTACCTGCGTTCCTGAAGTAAGGCCCGGCTGTCATACTTTGGAGGCAGTCAGGGGTCGCTTATCTTTGTACCCCAAAGCCTGGCTAAATGTAACAAATGACAGTTTGGTACAAAGTATCATTTCCAGGGGGTATTTCATACCATTCTCCACCCAGCCTCTTCTCATCAAAAAAATCCCGGACGTTCCACCCAGTCACATGGGACAAGCAGCAATAGAGGTACGCCGATTGCTAGAAAAAAGAGTCATCCAGCCAGTCCCAGCAGACCAGACAGGATTCGGAACTTAATCAAGGTTCTTTTTGGTTCCAAAGAAAACAGGGGACTGGAGACCCATTTTGGATCTCAGTAGACTCAACCAATTTGTGAGAAAAGAGAAGTTCCAAATGGTCATGCCACAGTCCATACTCCCGTTCTTGGGGAAGGACAATTGGATGTGCTCGATCGATCCCAAGGATGCATACTACCACATAAAGATGGCCAGACTATCCAGAGATCACCTGCATTTCCGGCTGGGAGCCAATCATTATTTATTTATTTTATTTATTTATTTTACATTTGTTGACCGGGATAGTCCAACTGGATGCATGTCCATTTTCTGCGGATGCCCGGGGAGAAAAGCTCCAAGGGTAAGCAGATACAGCATTACATAATACCAGCATTACATATTACAAACAGACTATTTACAGAGATTACATAAGTAAGCAAGTTAAACAAGTTCCACAAGTTACAGTTAATCCTGAGCGCAAGTCAGGATTAAATTAAATTACACAGTAAACTGGTTAACAGATTTTTACACATTCTAGAGAGAGTTAGCCAGGCTTGATACATTGACATAGCCAGTTAAGTGACAAATGTTGTTTGAGTCTAGTTTTAAATTGACCTAAGGTGGAAAGTAAGGTAATATCAGCTGGAAGAGAGTTCCAGGATCTACTTACAGAGTTTGCAAAGAGAGAATCACCGGCTGTGTTATTAATTTTGCTAGTCTGAATTAGTAGTTTGTTAGAGGATCGAAGCGGTCTAGGATTGTTATAGGAGGTGATAATATTTTTAAGTGCAGGAGTATTGTCTGGATTATAGAGGATTTTATAGGCCATAATCAGTTGGTTATACTGGATTAGGCTGGGTAGTTCAAGCCACCCAAGCTGATTTAGATTGATGCAATGATGTGTCCTAAAAGGCAGCCCAGTGGCAAACCTGGCAATGTGGTTGTAGCAAATTGAGAGTTTGTTAAGGACAGTCTTGTTTAAATTCAAGAGTAGAGGGGATGCATACAGAAGGGTTGAAAGAAGGTGAGAGCGAGCTATGGCAATTTTAGCTGGAGGGGTTAGGAAGGCTTTTATTCTGTAAAGTGACCCTAGTTTTTTATTGATGGTTTTGATAGTTTGGTTAACATGTAGGTCAAATTTTAGATTATTGTCTATGATGACACCTAATAGTTTTGTAGATTATCAATTCTGAGCTCTGCCCTTTGGTCTCACTACAGCCCCCAGAGTGTTCACCAAGTGCATGACAGTAGTCACGGCTCACCTGAGGCGTCTAGGATTCCAGGTATTTCCGTATCTAGACGATTGGCTCCTTACCTCCACCACCAGGCATCAACTTCTTCAAGCAAGAAAGGCTACTCTGACACTCTGCGATCAGCTAGGCATTATAGTCAACTTCAAAAAGTCTGCCTTGTTGCCATCGCAGCATATCGTTTTTATAGGGACAGAACTAGACACGTCAACCACCACTCTCTGCCTTCTGCCAGAAATAATCTCTATTCTTCGCCAACACATCATGTCCCTAATATCAAAGAACAGAGCACCAGCAGCAGAGGTATTGAACATTCTAGGATTGATGGCGGCAGCTATTCTAGCAATCCTGTTAGCAAGGATGCATATGAGAATCCTTCAATGGCTTCTGTTCACGCAATGATCTTACCAAGAACTTCCAATGAGTCACATGATCCTGATAACAAATTCCTGCGAGAAGGATCTTCAGTGGTGGTTGATATCTCTTCATGTCCTTTCATGCTTCCCCCTCCAGTTGCCACTGTGACCACGGACGTTTCCCTGATAGGGTGGGGGTGGGGGGAGCTTTTTCAGGGAAAGACTGCCCAAGGCACATGGACAGATCAAGAATCACATCTGCATATCAATGTCCTAGAGATGAGAGCAGTACTTCTAGTGTTGCAATGCTTTCAGGACTCACTTCCTCTAGGGACAATTGCAATACAAACAAACAACATGTCAGTGGTCTGATATCTGAACAAACAAGGTGGGACCAAGTCTTAGCCCCTTTGCCAAGAACCCCTCAGAGTATGGCAGTAGACACTGTCATCCCAGTGCTTTCTGTTGGCAATGCACATCCTGGGCAAATCCAATGTCATAGCGGACAGACTGAGCAGAGCAATCTTATTGCCCCATGAATGGTCCCTCAAACAAGAGATTGCGGACAGGATTTAACGCAAACGGGGCCAGCCTTCCTGTGACCTGTTCGCCAGTCACATCAACAACAGATGCAGAAGCTATTTTGCCCTGATTCCCATGCCAGGTCACTCCCCGAGGGATGCCCTTGTCCATGATTGGCCCCCGGGTCTCCTCTATGCATTTCCATCAATTCCCCTGATATCCAAATTCTTACAGAAAGCAAAGTCTCTGGGATGGACAATCATCTTCATAGCCTCTTATTGGCCTCAGCAGATTTGGTTCCCATTTTTTTACCATCATATTCTGGAAGATCCATGGATCTTGGACCCAGTTCCAGACTTGTTGACACATCCGTCAGGGGATCTTCACCCATCATTGCAGACACTGAAGCTAACCGCTTGGCTGCTCCAATTCCCCGCATAGCCAGACTCTATAATCTTTCCCATGACACTAGTCAGATTTTGTTGGCTTCCCACAAACCTTCCACCAGAAAATTGTATCATAGTAAGTGGAAGAGATTTTTTATTTGGGCTTCTTCCCACAACATTGAACCTTATCAAGCGCCATTGTCTTCTATCTTACAATTCTTGACAGAAATCTTCAACAAAGGAGCAGCAGCAGCTACGGTGTGAGTGCAATTAGCTGCTATATCTAATTTCCATCTAGGAATTGATGGTTTGAATATTATGGCTCATCAATTGTCTAAGGCTTTTCTAAAAGGTTCTTTTCACATAAGGCCTCCAGTGAAGACACCTTATTCTCCCTGGAATATGAATTTTATGTTATCTCATATCATTCTTCCTACCTTTGAGCCTGCATCATCTTGTGAACTAAAATTCTTGTCATGGAAAACTATCTTCTTAGTAGCCATCACTTCAGCCCATAGAGTGTCAGAGCTCCAAGCCCTTTCCATCAAGCCCCCTTACATGGTCTTCCATACTGACAGAGCATCTCTCAGGACTAATCCATCCTTTTTGACAAAAGTATGTTCTGAGGTTAACATTAATAAAGTCATTGAGTTGCCCGTTTTCTTCCTTAATCATACCAACAAATTGGAATATATGTTGCATAAACTTGATGTTCATAGACAACTTAGATTTTATTTGGACAGAACAAAAGACATTAGGAAATCAGATCAGCTCTTTGTGTCCTTTTCTGAGACCAAGAAAGGTAAACCAGTTGCTAAAACAACCCTGTCTAAGTGGCTGTCGGAATGTATCACCTATACATATGCTTGTCATAATATGCCCTTGTCTAGTAAGGTAAAGGCTCATTCAACCAGAGCAGTTTCTACCTCATCAGCCTTTCAAGTCAAATTGCCTTTGGATAACATCTGTGCAGCAGCCACCTGGTTGAAACCTAACACTTTTATAACTCATTACAAAGTACATAAGGCCTCCAGGGACAGGGCTTCATTTGGTTCTATGGTTCGGAAGAGTGTACTTCCATGAGCCACCCAAGATCAGGGTGCTAGGGATGCTACCCATCAGTGATGAATGAATGGCGAGATTGAACAACTTCACATAAAGAAGTTATGTACTCACCAAAATGTTCCATGTGAGTTGTTCCATCTCACCTTCATTCTCACGTCCCTCCCTCCTTCCCCCTCCTGGCCGACAGTTGACCTGGAGTCTGTCTTCATCCTGGTTTTTCAATGTGTATTCATTCCTAGGCAGAATAATTACTGTACTATTATATGGTACGCAGCAAACAAGATCTGTGGTAATTCCACAGTGCATTATGGGATAAGGGGGGGTCTCGAGCTACTGGAGAACTTTGAGCTTGCTAGTCGGCCGTGTCGGAGCTCAGGATCGGCTCCGAACCCATCAGTGATGAATGAAGGTGAGATGGTACAACTCATATGGAACATTATGGTGAGTACATAACTTCTTCTTTTCAGTGGAGGCCAGGGTGAAACCTCCACACAGAAACAAACAAAGAATGTAAGCAGCATATATCAAGGTTACATGATCATTTGTAAAGGTAATATACAGGAAAATGGGTCTATATTATATGCTCGAAGAGACTTTTCTTCTAACATATAATCATTGACACCTAAAGAGTGAATGCTCTAAAGTGTGAACAGCCACATCCGCAAATTTTTTCCTCAGGAAATAATTGACAGGGCTGTACACAAAAAACACAAACTTCAAATCCCTAATCAAGTGGGGGGCTATGCCCCCTACACCCCCCCCGATGTGGGGGGCTGTGCCCCCCTAACTAAATATACCAACTCCGAGATCACTCTACGTTGGGGAAAAGGGCAATTCCTAATAACGGGCAACTGAATTTTTTCCTGAGGAAAAATTCAAGGACGTGGCCGTTCACAGTTTAGAGTATTCGCTCTTTAGGTGTCGATGATTATATGTTCAAAGAAAAGTCTCTTTGAGCATATAATATAGACCCAACAATACCTTGATAAGACATTACAATGTATATAGTTGGATGATTAATGTCATACAATTAGATATCTGTTATACATATCGTTAATAACTCTTACCTATTCGAAAGATACGTACAATTTGACAGGGCAAAGCACTATTCATTCTTATACAGATCCTAGGTTAAGTGGTTTTCTGCTATAAATTTTATGAATTCTGCAAAAAAGGCAGTTGAGACGCATTTTGAAATTAGATAAGGACAGTAAGGGAGAGTGAGATGGAAGTAAGTAGTAGTTATAAATGTAGTGGAGTAGGACAGCAGGTGAGAGAGAGAGAGATGCAGGTAAATTACTAAGATAGAGGGACAGGTTGTTTTTTGCAGATAATTGATTTGAAGGCGTTGTGATGTACAGTATATTGTAGAAAGGCTAAGCTAAACAAGAGTGTTGCATGAGCAGAGCCATGTACTAGATAAGTGGGTTTCTAGTAATTTTTTAAACTGCGTAGTGTTGGTAGTGGATCTAATGGTTTGAAGGAGTGAATACCAGAGCTTGGAAATGCGATTTGAGAAAAGACAGACTCCTGCAGTGTTCTTTTAATGATGTTTTGTTAATGGACTGTAGAACTCGATTATTGGAGTAGGGTTCAATTATGTCTTGGAGAACTGTTTTTTTCTGGTTGGTAAAGTAGTTTGTGTATAGTTATTAATTGATTGTAGTCTAGTAGGTGTGGTAGTTCCAGCCAGGAAAGTTGTTTAAGTGGTGGACAGTGGTGTGCATGATAGGCAGAATCTGTAGCAAATTTTGCTATGTTATTATAACAAGCTTTGAGCTTACCTAGGTCTGAAATCTTCATGTTTGTAAAGTATGGGAGAACATAGAGTAGGTTGAGAGAAGGTGTGTTCTTGAGATGGCTATCCTGGTTTTGTTGCTTACAAATTCCTTACTTCTGTAAAGTGTGCCCAGTTTTTTATGAACTTTCTTTATAGTTTGGGAGATATGTATGTCAAATCTCATTGTTGTCTATTATAAACCCTAAGAGTTTAGTAGAGGATACTGGTGTAACAACTGTATTGTCTATTGCTTTGATAAAGAAAGAGTGAGGGGGGTCATTGGCTCTACTGGGATGGAACATCATATATTTAGTTTTACTGGGGTTAAGTATGAGATGGGAGTCGGTAAGCCAGGATTCAATGGCAGAGAAATACTTTTGGGTTATATCTTGTAGTTGCTGCAAAGATTGGAAAGCATATATAAATGTAGAATCATCAGCATATTGAACTATGAAGGCAAGGGAAGAAACCATTTTAAGTTTATTAGTAAAGAGAATAAAGAGAAAGGAACCAAGAATACAAACCTGGGGGGACCCCCAGTGTGACTGGAGGTAGTGGGGAGTGTTTATCCCATTTTACTGCTTGTTTGCAACTGTTAGATAGATACTGAACCATGTAAGTGCAGAGATATTGAGATTAAGGTTAGAGAGTACTGTTAGCAGTTTGTCATGGGAGACAGTGGACAAAGCCTTTGACAGATCAAGCAAGATGGTTGAAAATATTTTGCCTTCATTCCTATATTGATTTACAGCATTAGTGAAACTAAGGAGGGCGGTAGTACTGTGATTAGGTCTAAATCCATGCTGTGTTGGCGATACTAGGCTATCTGTGGAGAGGTAGTTCAGAAGCTGTGAATGTACTTTTCCCAAATTTTGGATAGTGGGGACAGAATGGCAGTAGGCTTATAATTAGACAGCTCTGTATTGTTGCCACCTTTATGTAGCAGGATTATGTTTGAGATTTTCCAGAGAGACGGCATTTGCTGTTCGGTAATAGAACAATTGATGAGGATTGATGCAGGGTAAGAAATAGCATCAGCAAATAAGTTTAAATATTCAGCTGGTAAGTATAAGCTGCCAAAGTTGTTGGTTTACATTTTCTGAGAAGTTTTTTAATGTTACTTTTTGAAACGGGCTGGAAGGAAAAGGCATTTTCCTTGCTGCTTGGTGATAAGGCTGATACTGAAGGGGAGGGGGAGTTGTTTTCGGAGATAGCATGCTTTCAGTGAAATATTTATTAAAATTCTCTGCAATGGTATCAAGGTTGTTTGAGGAAGAGGGATATGGGGTTGATAGTACAATAGCCAACATTATTTGTACAGTGTAGTCTGTACTGGCCAAATAGGTGTTTATATTAAGAAGTCTAGAATGTGAGGAAACCTAGGTGTGTTAGAGAGGAAAGTGGAGAAGTTACATGTAGTGGCCGTAACCTATTTCCTCAAATATAATTAAAGAAGACTAAGGAAATGTATGAGTTGGGGGAAGTGTACTAAGATACAGAGGCAACGTTCTATTTCTTTTAATAACCTTTGTCTTCTGATAACTCTGTCTAATGATTATTTTAATAGCTATTTTTTCTAATAAAATAAAAGACTATGAATAAGCATGAGACGGGGGAAGTGTACTAAAAAACAGAGGGTGTGGAGTTTGCGACCAACTTGCATGTACATCATTATAGTATTAACTTCAAAATCAGAATAACAGTTAATAATTCCAGTACAATGGGATGAGCAATATACATCTGTTTTCATGAAGCTTTCTGGGCTAGGGCACATTGCTGCAGTATAGAGTGTGTGGCAGGGAAACGCCCCTTAACCAGTGAGGGGGACCACTTGCATTAGGAAATTAAATAGATAACACAATCTGGTTTCTTGAAGTTTTCTGGGCTATGGCACATTGCTGCGGTATAGAGTGTGTGGCAGGGAAACATCCTTAAACCAGTGAAGGGGGCCACTCACATTAGGACATTAAATAGATAGCACATTCCTATATTATATGCCCTATGGATAGTGGTGGTAGTCACACAGAGCATGGAGCACTGAGGGAGTACAGGAGCAAGAAAATAAACTTTTGAAAATCATCTTAGACTTTTTTTTTGTGGTTTAGACCTTTCACTATGTTTGGATCTGATCATACCAACAAATATGTATGTAGTCCCATGATTGAAGACCTATAAATTTATATATGGCAGCTGATCAAATGACCAGCTATGTTGGCCACTAGTATATCAATGTGATTGTTTGAACAGCTGCCCAAAACCCATATATATTTTTACACACACACACACACACACACACACACACACACATATATATATATATATATATATATATATATATATATATATAGATAGATAATACAAAACACATGTAGAATAAGTGTGTGAATAACCACAAAAAAAATCACACTTATGGTCTACATACTTTGGTCAGCAACTTTTGGGTGATCAACTAGACTAATCATTATTACCAATTATAAATTTAATGCTAAAATCATAATACACATAATTTTCATCTGCACATGCAAAGACTTCATCAGAAAAACATTCACCAGTTGTCTTCCAGTGTATATATATTTCCCCATAACATCATTTTTTCTATAAAATAATATGAGTGTTAAAACTTAAGTTCTATTAAAATAATATAAATTGAAAATTCTATATAAATGCGTATATCTTTACTTAAAAATTAATAATATATAATGTCTATATAGAATACCTTATTTTAAAACATGTATAGCATTTATTTATAAAAGGGGAGTAATTTGAAGGATATTTTACATAGTAAGAAAAAAATCAGAATCCATATCAACACATACAACAGGTACTTTTAAGTGTGGATTCTGTTCAAAATGTGTATATATGGCTAACATTGATCATATTAACAAAATAGCACAGAATAAAACTATTTGTAATAAACAACTATACATTTGTAATAGTAAAAGAGCAACATATGTTACATATTGTACAGATTGCTCCTCTTTTTTACGTGGAGAAAACAGTGAGAGTATTTAGAAAAAAAATATATGAACATATATTTAACATTACTAGAGAAAATGAAACAAGCACTTTATACAGATATATAAAGGAATGTATAAAATGTGATTTTAAGTTTTTTGTAATAGAGGAAGTGGCTCAAGGAGGTCTATGGGAGACAAAGATAGAATACAGGAAGCTACACTGGCAATTAATTTTGGATATTGACAAACCTCCAGGATTGACTGATTATAAATCCATAGCACTTGTATTGAAACAAAGAGCAGATGGGTTATAATTAGACATTTATTTTATCAGTAGAAATATTTTTAGTTCTGTTTTTATTTTTACGAGTTTTACTGGTATAATTTTGATTATGGTTGATTAGTAATAGTGATTATGTTTTCATATAATATGTGGTTTATTATTCCCTACACATTAAGCCTTTATACATAATAAGTTCTATTCTCCTTCACCTATTAAATATTTTATGATAAAGGGTTTATAGGCTATGTGTAATATAGGATATGTTTAACAATAAATGGATTATGACGCACCTCTGCTTTACGATATTGTCCCAAACCAATTTACTTACTGTATGTTTATTAATATCTGCAATATTTCTGCCAATATTTTTTAAATAAGGTATTTTATATAGACATTATTCATTATTAATTTTTAAGTAATGACATACACATTTATGTTGAATTTTCAAATGATATTATTTTAAAAGGATATCAGTATTAATGTTCATCTTATTTTGTAGAGGAAATGACATTATGAGAAAATGTACATAAACAGGAAGACAATCGGTGAATGCATTTCTTTTTTTTTATTTTTTTATTAATTTTACAAACTTGAAGGATTACAATTCAAATATAAACAAATGAATAACAAAAGGAGAAAAATAACTATTTACCAAAATCCACAGAAATAATAAGTTAATACAAGTCATCAATATTTTTCTAGAAACTCACATAATTTTTGTCGATTTACTATTAAAATGTCGAAGTTTAGAATAAAAACGGTACTTAGCGAATTGTTTTGCTGAAAGTACACATAACCTAACAGCCCTAATGTTGCATATCAACTGTTAATGCTGAAAATGTCGACAACATCATCTTACGGAATTAACAACAATGCCACCCTTGCTGTAACTCCCTAACCCCTACACCTAACATCCCATTTATTCAGGGGGGGCAAGCCCGCCTGCACCCCCACACCCCCCAACTAAATATTCCAACTCCGAGATCGCACTACAGTGAAGAAAGGGATGTATTTTCCTAACTGCACTGTACCACAATCCCTGTACATAATCGAACGTTATATTTGTGAATGCACAGTACATTCACAAATATACCATTCAATTACGTAGCTTGCACACATATGAACTATTCGAACATCTGTAGTTCGAATAGTTCATAGGTGTACAATGCTACGCCAATATTTCAATAGGAAATCATTTTTCCAATTTTTTTTTTTTTTATGAATAATATTTGGAGTCCTTATGTTTAAAGTTGTAAGTTCTTTACTGCAGATGCTTTTAGCTAAAATAATAAAATCATCAAAAATCAAAGCAGTTTTACATTTCCAATTTTTTGTAATTATTTTTCTAGCCAGTGATAAAATTGACCAAAGGAGAGACAACTGTGATCTGGGGACAACGTCTGATACTGGGGCATTAAATAAAATGAGTGAATCAGCTATATAACATTTACCAGTACATAGGGCTTGGGAAAACTTAATGAATTCATCCCAAAAAAAGGTACAACTAATTTACATTTTAAAATCATATGAGCCTGATCTGCTTGTGTGCCACAGTTACATCTCTAACATTTAAATTCCTTTATTTTATAGATTATTCCAATTTTGTCAGGAGTTAAGAAGGCTCTGTGTATATATTTCCAATTATAAATTATCCAATAAAGAGAGGATGTTGTTTTACAACTTGACTTTAAAATCAGTTTCTTATTATCTATTGAAAACTCAAATCCATTTAGTTTTGTAGAGTAATTCCAAAAATTTGAATTTAAATTTATAAATTCTGCTCTTATGATTTTATATATTACTGATACATAAGATTTATTGTAGAAAGGAATGTGATTAATATTGATCAAGAAATCTAGGATTTTAGGAATAATTTTTTCTTTATAATTCATTATTATCTTATTTATTATTTTATTTATTTATTTCCAGTTTGGTTACCAGGGAAGTCCACTGGGCCAACATGAACCATTTTCAGTGGAGGCCCGAGGAGAAAAGCTCCAAGAAAGCATTGTACAAATTCAGTTACAATAAAATACAGGAGTATACAAGATAAAATTGTAAAGATGGTTAAAAAATAAGAATATTCACAAACATAGTTAGCAGAATTCATAGAGAGAGAGGTTAAGGGTTATACAGTTTCCTTTGAGCAATGGCACTGAAGTGTTGAGTGTGGAAGTCAGTTACATATATAAAGAGAGGAATTCTGGATATGCTTGCTTAACATGCACGTTTTTGAAGTTGAAAACTATTGACATTATTTACAAAGTTGAGTCATGTCAGCATAGCTGTAGTAATTGTTAGTAGGTTAGAGAGAGTAAAGTTAATGGAGTTATAGGGAGCTTGTGTAGGGTCATAGGTATATGACTATGGGAGATTGTAAAGAGTTGAAGTATGAGAAGAAAGGAGCCCTAGGGTATAGACTTAGAAAGGAAATTAAGTAGGTGGAGGCAGGTGCATTTCCATTTAGTGGACAAGTGTTTGAAAAGCTGGGTTTTGAAGTTGTCAGAGTTAGATGTGGTTCTTAGTCACGTGGGGAGGGCATTCCATTTTTTTGCCTAGAGCATATGAGAGAAGAAGCTGGCCAACAAGACACTTAGGTTTGTGGATAGCAATTAGATTCTGGTGCTCTGATCTGAGTGTTCTATTAGGAATATAAGGGGGGAGGATATTAGCTAGAGCAGGGCATTTTGTAGGATGAAATACAAGTCTATGTGCTATGGATAGTTGCAGGTAGTCAAGGTAGTTTGAAAGTTTGAGCCAATGTAATGATTTAAGGGTGAGGCAGTGATGAGTCTTAAGTTTATTATTTACATATGTTATGCAACTATGAATGTTTACCCAGTTATCTTTTGTTAAAGAAAATTTTGAGAGAAGAAATTCAGTGGCATGTAATTTATTTCCATTTAAAGTTAATGCCAATATGACAAATTGTTTTTTTGAAATTCTAACATCTTGTTTTTATTAAATGTGTCTAAACAGCCCTTAGTGTTAGATATAGGAAATATTAAAAAAATATTTAAGTATATAAATATCGCCAATGAATGTCTTAAATATATTAAGAACATAATCTACTAATGGAATAGATAATATTATTTTTTCATTTGTAAAGATTATAAGATCCAATAAAGTTTATTGGTACCAAACAAGGTTTGAGGAATTAGGTTATGCTTGTTATTTTGAATCAATCATTCATGTAAGGATTTCCATGTTGAGTGATATGAGGAATTTAACCATAATGCATCATCATCATCATCTTCTTTCGACTGCTCCCATTAGGGGTCGCCACAGCAGATCATCAGTTTCCATTTCTTCCTGTCCTCTGCATCATGCTCTTTCACACCAACCGCCTGCATGTCCTCTCTCACCATATCCATAAACCTTATCTTAGACCTTCCTCTTTTCCTCTTACCTGGCAGCTCCATCCTTAGCATCCTTTTCCCAATATACCCAGCATCCCTCCTCAGCACATGTCCAAACCAATGCAATCTCGCCTCTCTTGCTTTGTCTCCAAACTGTCCAACCTGAGCTGACCCTCTAATATACTGATTCCTAATCCTGTCCATCCTAGTCACACGCAGTGCAAATCTTAACATCTTTAACTCTGCCACATCCAGCTCTGACTCCTGCCTTTTCGTCAATGCTACCGTCTCCAACCCATATAACATAGCTGGTCTCACTACCTTCTTGTAGACCTTCCCTTTCACTCTTATTGGTACCCGTCTGTCACAAATCACTCCTGACACTCTTCTCCACCCATTCCACCCTGTGTGTACACTCTTCTTCACCTCTCTTCCACACTCACCATTACTCTGAATTGTTGATCCCAAGTACTTAAACTCATCCACCTTTACCAACTCTACTCCCTGCATCCTCACCATTCCTCTACCCTCCCTCTCATTTACACACATATATTCTATTTTAGCCCTACTGACCTTCATTCTTCTCCTCTCTAGAGCATATCTCCACCTCTCCAGGGTCTCCTCAACCTGGTCCCTACTCTCACTACATATCACAATGTCATCTGCAAACATCATAGTCCACAGGGTCTCCTGTCTAATCTCATCTGTCAACCTGTCCATCACCACTGCAAATAAGAAAGGGCTCAGAGCTGATCCTTGATGTAATCCCACCTCCACCTTAAATGTATCTGTCACTCCCACCGCAGTCCTCACCAATGTCACACTACCCTTGTATATATCCTGTACCACTCTTACATACTTCTCTGCCACTCCCGACTTCCTCATACAATACCACAACTCCTCTCTAGGCACCCTGTCATATGCTTTCTCTAAGACCACAAAGACACAATGCAACTCCTCCTGACCTTCTCTGTATTTTTCCAACAACACTCTCAGAGCAAATATTGCATCTGTAGTGCTCTTTTCTGGCATGAAACCATACTGCTGATCACTAATCATCACCTCTCTTCTTAACCTAACTTCCACTACTCTTTCCCATAACTTCAAGCTGTGACTGATCAATTTTATCCCTCTGTAGTTACTGCAGCTCTGCACATCACCCTTATTCTTAAAGATAGGTACCAAAACACATTTTCTCCACTTCTCAGGCATCCTCTGACTTTCCAAAATTTCATTAAACAATCTGGTTAAAAATTCCACTGCCATTTCTCCTAAGCACCTCCATGCTTCCACTGGTATGTCATCTGGGCCAACAGCCTTTCCATTCTTCATCCTCTTCATAGCTGTCCTTACTTCCTCCTTGCTAATCTGCTTCATTACCTGATTCACTATCCCCACATCATCCAACCTTCTCTCTCTCTCATTCTCTTCATTCATCAGCCCTTCAAAGTACTCTTTCCATCTACTCAACACACTCTCCTCACTTGTGAGTACATTTCCCTCACTGTCCTTTATCACCCTTACCTGCTGCACATCTTCCCCAGCTCTGTCCCTCTGTCTAGCCAATCGGTACAGGTCCTTTTCTCCCTCTTTAGTGTCCAATCTCTCATACAACTCTCTATATGCCTTATCCTTAGCCTTCTCCACCTCTCTCTTTGCCATGTGTCTCATCTCCTTATACTCATGTCTCCTGCTATAATTAATTTGCCTTTTGTATGTATAATAATATTATCTAGTAACTTTTTTACCAATTTTAGTACCAATTCCTGATATCAAATATGTATTTACCAATGTATAGTATTTTTATTAATTTCTTTAGTTATCAATGTCAACATACCATCTTTATCAGTGTATGTATTACTTTAGGTTCAGGTATAGAATGTCTCCACAAAATCATTGTGCATCTCCTTTTTGATTTAAAATATGAACCAGCTAATATATTGTAATATTTTAATAAAATTCTATTTATATCTTCTTTGATTATATGAGTTTATTGCAGAAATATTACATGCACTTTATTTACATTCAAATATTTATTTAAACAGTTTCTTTTCATTGGATTGTTTAAACCATTAACATTTGGTGATAGACATTTAAATGTAGATATGTAAGAAGAAAAAAGGAACTTTAAACATAGAACTCTGGCTTGTTACTTAAAAATATAGTAAGTAATAGTGAAACTTTGCTGTGGATGATGAGAATAACAAAAACATTAAACATTTAAAATTGTAACTTTTCAAACCATTAATCATGGAATGTAACATTCCTGGTTGGATGAACATGTCATCACAACCACTTGCCAACTCAACCATGTTAAGGTAGTAAACAAAACCGGTAGTAAGCAAAACCCAAATTAAACGTGCTACTGCTTCTTAAAAGGCATAGTGATTAGTTAATGATAAGGATTCATTCTTGTAAACAAGTAAAAATGTTATCATAAATCAATATATATGTATATTGAACTATAAAATGATTATTCTTGTTATGATTTAAATTAAGTGAAGATAAGGAACTGTTCAGTCTAAGCCATAAAGGAAACTATTTAATCTGAACTATGTATATCAGTGTCTCAAAATATTAACTTTGTGTTATTCAATTGCTATGTATTGATCAGATTCTTGATTGATTATTCTTTCATTTTATTGCATTCAAAAGTGTTTAGAGACTAATTAATGACACATGAAAAGAATAATATGTGGAGAGAGACAAATGTATCTATAGTCTACATTCAAACTGTTTAATATACAATTATATTCAAATGTCTGTGTTTGCTTTCTTGTTAAAAGAATTGACATTAACATAATACCAATATTAATATTAATATTACCTTAATTAATGGGGAAATGTGGAAAAGAATATATTCATTAATTCTGAGTGTATAATCTAACTTTTATTTAATTACAAAGAAGAGTAGGAATAAAATTTAAATGACTAGTATTATACAATATTTATATTATATTGTTGAGTTGAATAGTAACTTTAATTGAAGTTGTAATATGAGTCAAACCACCTGGGTCTATACTAACAAGATACAGACACCCCTAAAAGGAGCCCCAGGATACCCCCAAGCCCGCAAGCCATAAGGACGTCCACCAAAACACAACTTTCTTATCATCCAAAGCTCACCAGATAGGATATGCTATATATGTTCAGAATCAACACTGTTCCATAGATCTGAAGTAGCAAAGTTCATGTTGTTCATGTTGAATTCCATCCACCACCGATTGTTCAAGTGACATCATATTCACACACGCATATTCAATTTCATCTCTGTTGTTAGTTAGGAGTTTTGAGACACTTCCTTCAATCATTCAAAAGGATGCTTAAATCATAGCTTATTTATCTTCTCTATTTGTGTTTCAGCAAATGCTCCCATGACCCACCGACCCAGGATGGATCCATGGCCCCCCTCCAAGAATGCCCATCCAGCCAGCACAAACCCGAGTACCACCACCCACATCACAAAGGCTTTTATCATTTTTATAACTCATGAGACCTTTGATATATAAATTCTGTCTTATGAAAAAAAAAAGGTCTCAGTATCTATATTATTTGAAGCTACAATCAAAATTAAAAGGATTGTAATACAATTTAAAAACAAAATGTTTAAAGTAAATTAAGTTATTTTCTTTTTGCCTACATATACTTATTAAACTCTAGAGTGATGATTTAATGTACATACTTGATGTTTATTTATATAATACATTTGTGTAAAAAAAATTCTAGATGTCATTTTCACTTGTGCCTCTTCACAATAATTAGTCTACCTTCCCATATGTCAGTTATTGGACATACTGATCATACGAGGTGACTGCAATTCTACTTTGGTTTTATATTACAGATGCAATTCTTATATAGACCATAAACAAAGAGATGAATGGTATTCACATTCATTCTTAGCATATAGTCATTCAAAAAAGAACTAAGTAGTATTAGTGATATCTAGCAGTTTACTCTATATATTTGCACGTATGTATACAGTATTAAAACAGAAAGATGTATTTCCCACAGTATAAGTCTCGCATACATGTATATACTCATATATTCACATCTAAACCCACACATAAAACTGAGGGAAAATATCTAGAATAATGCTTTGCTAGTGTAACAGAGTATTAATAGAGTTCTGTAAGTAACTAGCTATTAAACTAATAATATTGCGGACTTCACTCACTGAAGTTCTCATTGGCTAAGTACAAAATATTGGTAGGCTCTTTCTCTACTGCATATGTTATTAATCCCAAATCAAAGCAATCTCTTAGTGTGTTTTCTTTATTTGGATACATTCAGTTTATACTAGCTATGTGCATTATTATATAAACTAAGTATCACTGTTGTCTACAAAAAGGCAAACTGGTTCCATTTCACATTAAGACCCATGCCAATGCTTTCTACCCAGATTTTAAAGTTCAAAACACTGTCCTCTATTACCAATTAGATTTCCAGTAAGGACACCCACAACTCTATCAATAGCAAAGGCTATGCTACATCTGGAAAGACCTCCTTTTATAGGTTCATAGATTAGTACTAAGCTAACTGCTCTTGCGAGCCATTTTAAGCCTAGCCAATTATCCCTTATGAGACTCAAACCCTGCACATTGTGTTTGTAAGGTAAACACCTTAACCATTAGGCCACCCTCCCAACTTGGACTACTTCTTTCAAAAAAGATATTTTCACAACAAGTAACTGTTGACATCTTTCAAACACATCTAAGCAGTAACACAACTATATATAAAAGAATACAAGAGTTGCAGAGGTGCCATTTGAGAAGAAAAAATGTTCAAGCAGTGTACACCGATACAACTGCTGCTCAATGTTTGTTTCATTTCATGCAAACTTTGCTTTCAGGTCTTGACCCCCAGTACTGCTCATATTAGATTTTGGACTGTGTAATGGCCCTGTATGTACTAGCATAATATATTTTATATTTTAGAATTACTTTATGTTAATGTATTATTACTGTTTCCATTTGACATTAAGACCCTCACTAATGGTAAGAAAATAGTTCTGAGGTGAAAGGTTAACCAGGGTATATGTACTGTAGAGATACAAAACCTATGTCATTCTTGCTATATGATCATAAACTATGGGTCATCCCAGAAAAGAAATAGGGGTTTATTTGAAAATCTTCTGCCATCATACTGTATATTGCCAACAACTAAATAAAACCGAACCAGAGGAACTGCCCCTCAGACCATTCACTGTGTTTAGAATATATTAAATGTGATGGCAACAACCTTATTTCAGTTACAGTCCCCCCTCTGCCCCCAAAAAAAATATATATATATATATATATATATATATATATATATATATATATGTATATATATATATATATATATATATATATATATATATATATATATATATAGACATATATACATTGCCATTTTAAAAGCAAAGTATTATACAATGTCTTTGAGAAATAAATAAACAAAAGCAATTTAGTTCCTAGTAGACACAGCTCCCCATTACCTTAAAATGCAAAAGCTGTCAGACATCAATATTTCTTACAGATGTAGTATCCGTTTTACAAAGAGGGTGTATAAAGTTAGGAAATAATTTGTGCAAATGTATTCTTTGAATGGTGCATGACTTTACTAAGCTGTTCAGGTCATTTCTTATGTACGATATTTGTGCTGTATAACAGACAAATCAATATTCATACTGGTATCTGTATGAATATTTATTAGTTTAACTGTGCCATCAGGAAATCTCAAGGGGAGGTGTGGTTTGTGCAGGATTTGCTCATACGCATCCTGCAATGTACTTCACTAACACAAAGCCGACCACTCGACTCCTAGATGAGCCACATTCAACTTACTGTTCAGCTCTTTAACTATTTTAATGACATAATTTAAAGAATGTGAACGTCTGAACACACCACAGCCAAGGTGAATACCTCCAGATAGCAATACCACTCAATTGCACCATATCAGCGCTGGACAAGATAGAATGAAAAAAACCTACTAATGTCAACCAGGCATACTTTCAAGCATAACCTAGCTATCATTGCCTGTGGTTAAAGCAATCCCTTCCCTTCGTGGCACTACGCCTTCTTTCTCCGCTCTCTTCTTTCCATACCTCTCAAGTGTACCTCATTACGAGGAATGTACCTCATTTGGGGTCTTAAAAAGTTCATGTTCCTCGAAGTACCACATTGAAAGGGTGTGTAACACATTCAGTGTTGGGGATTTTTTAAGTGAAATCCATGGTAAATAGAAATAAATCAAAATTAATTTACTAAAAGATCTTTATAATTAAAACCAGCATATTTAACCATCCTATTACCTTCCTAGCTGAAGTTGTTAGTAAGCCATTAGTACATGTTCCACATTTTGCCCATTTGTTCCACATTATGAGGGTTAGTGTTCCTCATTTTGAAGATGGAAGGTTGAGAGCTATGCTGCTTTCTAAAGAAGTAGGGTCAAAGTTCATGCCGGCACAGTACACTTGTCTCTGCTTTTTGTTGGTAGGTAATGATAGGTTTAAAAGTATGTATTACTGTTTAATGAATAAGTCACGCTGCTTGATAATGTATTAACCTGCCTTGCTGTTATTTTAGACTGATCTGTACCTTTAATTTGTGAGATATATTAAGGGAGCGGATGTTACATGAAGGTACTGTTCCACTGATGACACCTAATGGGTGAAACTGGTTTGGAGTTATTTGCCATTTGTATGTTTCCACTGTTTGTCAGCCAATAAAGGTATTTGGCAATAATTTGCTGTTGGTTTGGATCGTTGGTCACTTACTACTACCTTTGGTGGTGCTGGAAATCTTTTTTGTGCTTCATATGTATTTTGTTTTTTCCCAGCACACCGTGAGCTTCACGTGCACCGGCTTTTGTTTGGAACTATATATATATCTATATATATATATATATATATATATATATATATATCTATATATATGTGGGTCTACTTTGTTTCATTGAAAGTTCATTTCACTGAATTTGAATTCACCCAGACCAAATCTCTGAAAGCTCAAATTACTGAAAACTCATTTCACTGAAGTGAAATACTGACACTGTGTATAGTACTGTAAGGCAAGTAAAAGGTATATGCCCTTTTTCCCACTGTAGTATGATCCTGGAGTTAGTATATATAGTTAGGGGTGGTGTGGGGGGCGTAGACCCCCACTTAGTTTGGGTATATATTGTCTTCTGGAAAGAGTTAGTCATTGGTGTTTTAAGTATGGATGTCTATGGTTTAAAATGTATTATTTTGAAGCTTTTGGTGAAATATAATATAAAACTAACCTAGGTGGGGGGGCTACACCCCCCACACCCCACAATGTGGGGATTGTGCCCCTACACCCCATCTAACTATATATGCTAACTCCAGGACCGCACTACAGTGGGAAAAAGGGGCATATACCTTTTACTTGCCTTACAGTACTCTAGACAGTGCCAGTACTTCA
Organism: Protopterus annectens; assembly: GCF_019279795.1. Classification (NCBI taxonomy): domain Eukaryota; kingdom Metazoa; phylum Chordata; order Ceratodontiformes; family Protopteridae; genus Protopterus; species Protopterus annectens. The sequence continues at coordinate 44,509,806 of NC_056738.1, forward strand.
CTTCATTGAAATGAGATTTGTGGAATGAGTTTATATATATATATATATATATATATATATATATATATATATATATATATATATATATATATATATATATATATATACACACACACACACACACACACACACACACACACAGAATGTATGTACATATATTTATAAAGCCTTATGGTAGGAATATTTATTTTGGGGATTACACATTGACCTTTTTCCAGTCCAGGCACCAGTGCCTATGCCAGGAGTGGGCACTTTTTTAGCCTGGGACCTGTGCAACCAATCTTCTTTTTATTTCTCCCTTTCCTTTCTTCATGCTATTTAAAATACAGTCCATATATCAGTATCATCTTGAGATTTTGTAAAACAATGACAGGGGGCACCATGTGATGGTACGCACCAAGGCCTGAGGATGAATTGAATGCTTGAAATACTACTGTCCTCTTGCTGTGGGTCGTAACATCTACTATCCTTCTTGTAGTTACTCCTACAATACTAAGGCTTCATTCTTTGTCCCTCCTTCTCATGATGACAGATGTGCACCTTACCTCCCCATCCCCTCCTTCCCCTTACATCTTATGAAGAAGATGATTCCTTTTTCGTGGGGTTTCTTCTGCTACTCTCAACCTCTATCTTGGTCTCTTGTTTTGCTGAATTTATGGAGGTACAAGTCTGTGCCCAGGGCAACATATGAATTTTGAAGAGCTCCTCCAAATCTATCTCCATCACTGTTCCACAGCACACTGTTGTCCATTTGTACTATTCTAAGCAATGCGTGAAGCTGTAGTGATGGACTTTGTGGTCCTTAGGCTTGAGAAAAAGTCCTTTGAATCCTGGCAGCCCTATTTAGAGATGAGCAATTTCCTCTGTCAACACCGACAAATTCCCACAACTAGAATTATAGTTTCCCACTTCATCTCTTGGAAGAAGTGTCACTACTACTGTGCATATTTTTTTAAATGTGTTTTTATTTCCCTTGTTTTTAGCTTTTATGCCTAAGGTACTTTGATATCTACTTTTATAAAAGATATCCAAACTTGTAACCCATTTTTATTGTTTTAAGAAATCTTCTGTAGGTTCAGGAGTTTGTTTCTAGCTTGCAATTAGAGTTGTAGGTAGTTACTATCTGTCATTCAGGAGTTGTCCCATTTGCCCACACCACTGTCTAGTTAAGTGACTTTCCTAGGGTCACACAGTCGGGAAATGAAAGCTGAAGGAATCAAACCTTCTTAAGAGCTCATAGCGTAATCCTCTGCACTAACCGGAGTGTGCAGTTAGAACTCATCTGATGGAAGGTTGCTGGAACAGGGCTGTTTTGAGCTTTTTTATTGGTTAATTTGTTTAAATGAGTTGGCTTTCATTTGCTGCATAAGCACTGCATTTGTGCAAGTTTGCACCTGTTTGCACATCAAGCACTGCTCAGCAGCAGTGGGCACCATTGGCGGATATAGAAGCAAACACTTCTGCCTGCAAATTTTCCCTTCGTACTCTGCTGGTGATCCACTGGTGAGTTCTTGTGATTGTCCCTCACTGACAGGTGATACATTCAATGAAGCTGCTGAGGTACCAACACCGATCCCACTAGCCCTCCATATTTTTTGTCCACTTCTCCTGTCCTCCACTTTACCTGATCCTTCCTGTTCTCTTCCTGTTTTTTGACCACATCAACTTACCTAGCATTATGGATGGACAAGTTCCCACAGATTCTCCAGCTGGCTTGGTTAATTAACATGGGCATCCTGAAGCAATGTAGCAATTGTCTCATGTACACTAACAGCCCACGTCTTCTAGTCCCCACAAATTCATTATATGAGAGATGAATCTATATCAAGAACCTAAAATCCAGGTTGTCTCACCAGTCAGTTCATCTGATACTAAGCAGGTTGTCCACATGCACACCTCACCTCTTGCACCTACCAAACCAACAACACATAACGCTACATATACATAAGTCCTTACCAGAAGCTTACCTTAACATCAAAGACATCCAAAACACAAACAGCAGCACAATTCACATAATACATTCTATGCAGAACATAATACACATAATATACCGCACACCAGTGTCTCACCAGTCAAGCCTTTAAGACATAACACAAAAACAAACATCTTGGTTTTGGGTGACTTTAATTACCCATCCATCGACTGGGTAAATTGTACGTGTTCTAACTCACTTGTCCAAAGGTTCCTGGACTTCATTAACTCCAGTGCCCTGGACCAGCTGGTTGACACACCCATAAGGGGCTCAAATGTCCTGGATCTGGTGCTCACTAACATGGGGGAATGCTGCACCACTCCCAGTGTGTGGCCATCCCTGGTGAGATCTGATCACAAACCAGTTTCGCTTGAAGTAACTATAACACAAGACACCCCCCCAGCAACAACTAAATTTAAAAACTTCTCCAAGGCCAATTACAACCTCTTATGTGATACAATAAATAACTTCATAGCCACTCACACAACTGATGGAACAGACACCTATGCTGAGTTATGACTCAATGCTTTATACAAGCATTTCTACAATTGTATTGAGTCTGCAGTATCTGATAGAACCAAAACAAGATCTTCAAGGAAAACCAAACCTGCCTGCTGGACAACTCACAACTGCCATTAATAGGCTATACAATAGGAGAACGAAATTGCTGTCTAAGAGTAGAAAGGAATGGTCTCAAAACTGGAAACACTCCCTCCTCAACTTACACAAGCAAGCAAAACTCCTAGTGAAGTCCACCAAAGCTAACTACAAATCCAAATTAGTTTCCTTAACTAAGGATAACCACACCAATAACCTCAAAGGTGAGGCCCAGATTTGCACTGAACTCATACTTAATGGTACTACATATACAGAACCTGTGGATATAGTAATGGCTGACAGGTTCAGTGAAAACTTCAGCCCCCTGTCTCCATCATATATACACCAAAGCATTCCTTACACTTGTCTTCCACCTAGTATCTCCGAGGATCAGGTCTTAAACACCCTCACCAAGGCCAAAAACACAGCCTCTATAGGACCAGACAACATCCTGGGCTGTGTGATCCTGGGAACTATAGACCCATTAGCCTGACTAGCCTTCTGCAAGGTCATGGAATGAATCATCATGGACTTTATTAACAAACATATAGGAAATCTGATAATGCTTGACCCCACCTAGTTTGGCTTTATCAAGGGGAGAGCATGTCTGTAAAACTTAGTGGACTTCTTCGAGACAGTCACCAAAGCCCTAGAAGAGAGCAAATCTGTGCATACAGCCTATCTAGACTTAGCCAAGGCCCTTGACACAATCCTCTACTCAGACATTATTGATAAACTCACCCAGCTGGGTATCAACCCATATATTGTCAGGTGGGTTGCAAACTGGCTCACTGATAGAACTCACACGGTCAAAATAGGCGACTCCACCTCCTCCAGCAGACCCATAACCAATGGTGTTCCACAGGGATCGGTTCTGGGACCCCTACTGTTCAGAATCTACTTTTCTGAAGTACAGACTAAAGCTAAAGGACTGTGGCTGACAAAGTTAAACATTAAAACTCCTAGCAATGTCAACATCTTGCAAAAAGGTCTTACGCAGACTAATGACTGGTGCCAAAGTCATGGTCTTAAACTTAATGCAAAAAAATGCATTATCATCCCCTTTGGCAAGGGTGATGTTCCTGCAAACTACCACATCAAAAGAGATACCATAAGCACACAGTCATTGATGAGAGATCTGGGCACACAGGTCGACAGCAACCTTAACTTCGATCACCATGTCTCCACAAAGGGAAAAAGGGGATTTTATATTGCTCATCTCATAAGTAATGGCATTGCCTCCAGAAAAAAATGAGGTTATAACCCCCCAGTACTCTTCCCTCATCAGGCCTATAACAGAGTACAGTGCTCACTTTGGTATGTTCCTTTCCAAACACCTGCATCAATTGGAGAGACCAGAAAGGTTCCTTGCAAAGAAAATTCAGAGTCTTCAAGATCTGTCTTATGCTGACAGACTGAAATCATTGTCACTTTACTTTGTGTCATATAGACTACTCAGAGGTGACTAGTGCCTTGCATATAGAGCAATATCTGACCCAGCTTTAATGGGAAAGCTGCAAATTTGCAAATCAAATGGCACATAGGTCACTCGCTCAAAGGACCTTAACCTGGTATGTGACATCAACAGAACTTGCTGGAGATTTGACTCACAGAGTTTGTTCCACCTTTGGAACAAGCTTCCTATTCATGTTAAACAAAGACCCTCATTAGCCCTATTTAAGCATAATTTGGATGAATGGATGGGTAACTGGAAATTCACCCCCAGGGTTCCACCTGTGTCCTTCTTGGAGTGGGGCAATAGGTGTTGATTTTAGTGTCTGCTTGAGCCAGACACCTTCGGGAACATGAGTTGAACTTGACTAGGCTTGTAAGGACCCTGGGACCATTAACCTAGTAACCTCGTATGATCCTATGAACTGCCCAAATGAATTATTTTGAGTTCTACTAGGAGCTGCACACTTTCTTATATACATCTTTGACATGCCCTTCCTATTAAACAGAAGTCCTGTTTATATATTCTGTCAACATAAATGGAATGGTATTTAGGTGAGGGGTGGTTAGAGAGAGACTTTTGTTATTTCTGCAATTGACTGGCTTCTGTTAGTTCAGATAAACCACAGCTACAAAGATGCTTGGTCTTTTGAAATAAATATATTTCCGGAGCGGCTTTGTCTGAAGCAAGCTCCAATGATTATGCAGTCTCCACCCCAAATGTGTAGATAATTACACTCCCTTACCAGCAATCTACACTGTTCCATCACTTCAACATCAGGAATAAAATATAAGGTTTGTTTTATGAATTATTTTTGCTGTTATGAATGTTGAACTTGAACACATAATACAAAATAAATACCGTAAGCATTACTGTTCTTCTATTTCAGCATAGTCTCATCTGCTATTTCAGTCTGGAATTTCCATGAGCTTACTATTTGTTTTTCCATATGCTTACTCTAGTCAGACTTGGCAGGTGAGATGTTTAGGTATTTTAGATCTGTACTGCCTTATGGTTATTTCATAGATGGGAGGTTGGTCAACATCTGAGAAGAATGCTGCAGGACACGTAGGTTAATTAGGCAGCACAGATTTGTCACCAGAATGCATAGTCTTAGACACTAGAATGTGAGGTGTATACCTCACCTGTTTCCACCTGGTGCAGTGCAAATATTACAATGTTATTACAGTGAGGCATGTAGTATATGGCAGTAGGCAGTGTACCTCATAACACAATGACAATACCATAAAGTAGTTCATACCTTCAAGACAATGAAAACCTCTCATTACAGCCCCCAAATGGTGTCATTCATAATATAAAATGTCCTATGCATGACACTAACTAAATAAACTCTAATCCTTATACAACCTAGGCCCAGTTTAATCTTCAGAATGTAGCTCCTGGGAAGATGCCATATGAGTTCTGTCTCATATCACTTGCACAACAAAAAAACTCCTATTGCAGTTCTTTGTGTTGTGATATCCAAGGCCATAATTAGGCATTTCATACGATCTTGACACAGCTGATAATCACATTGCCAGTGTGGTTAGAAAATCCTTCTACGTGGCCCATCTAATCACAAAAGGGATTGCATCCAGATCAAAAGAGGTCATTGTGCCCCTCTACTCTTTACTCATCACACCCATCTTAGAGTACAATGCCCCATTTGGGAATTACCTTACAAGACACCTGCAACAGCTGTAAAGACCACAGAAGTACCTCACCAAGAGGATCAATGGCCTCAAACAGATGCCCTATGCAGCTTGACTGAAGAAACTCCAGTTGTACTCGGTTGCATACCGCCTACTCAGAGGTGATCTCTGCCTGACATACAAGGCCATGTCCAACTCAGACTTGATGGACATGCTCCACCTAAAGAAAACCTTATCCCCTCGAGCCACAAGCTCTAGGGATCTAAACCTTACCACAACAATAAATAGGATGTACTGGATGGATAGATTCCTGTCCCAGAGACTTCCCATGTTTTGGAACAAGATCCCAATCTACATTAGGCAGATCTCCTCGCTAACACTCTTCAAAAGAAACCTTGATGAGTGGATGGGAAACAGAAAGTTTACCCTGGGGATCACTTCAGTGGCTGTGCTGGACAGAGGCACAGGGAACTAATCTAAGGGGACGGCGAAAGCCAACACATTTTGGCTAGTCTTATAAATGCCTTCGTGCAGATAGCCTAGTACCCACCTATGAACCTATGAACATAACTCCCTGAGGAGTGATGCATGACTTTGTGTCTTATTTTACAATGATACTGCTGCTAGCTACGAAGTACTATCATACTAAGTCATTAAAAGCAAAACAAGGTGTTCAGAAATGCAACAGGACACCAGTTTAGTTTTATTTTATGCTAACAGAAATAGGAAAATTTAGCACAAGGACTTGCCATAACTTTGACTCTGCACTCCATGTTCCCCCCATAGCATCAGTGCACATTTCTGTGAAAGAAACTTAACTCTGTCCCTACAAACTGTAAAGATGCACAATCCCAAAAGATTAACAGGTTGAAGATGTATTCAAACAGAATATTGGCCATTCTTCAGCAGTCGTGTACTATGTATTCCACCCAAGGAAAGTCCATGCATAGTTCTCCTAGCTAGAGACACACAACAAGTCCTAAGACATTAGCCCACAAAGGGATACTTGCAAAGATACTGGGGACTAAAAATGTATGTGTATGTTGTAGCAACTGCTGAAATTGGGATGATGTTAATATCACTCTCCCAAAGTAAGAGATCACAGCCTAAAACACAAAAACAGCCCAACCATACACATCCCTAGCACACATTAATAAGCTTTCTCTGCACTATATTACATGCAGGCATTACCACACTTACACAGAAAAAGCTTCTTCTGCTACTCATATCACAGAGACCAGAAATACTTAGTTATCGCAGACAACAAATTATGGACTGTACTTATGCTGATATGTCATACAAGCCACTGTCTAGAATGGTATGAGCAGTAGTAACACAGGCACACACACACACACACACACACACACACACACACACACACACACACACACACACACACACACACACACACTACAGACATCACAGTATATCACAATACATCCCAAATTATACGATTCTCAACCAAAGAAAGCAGCACTGATTGTCACATGAAACTTCTTCACAGGTAAGGATCCTGTAATGCTACCTACAGCTACTCCCTTGTACTGACTCATGTTATAGACTTAAATGTGTTTTTATAATGCTGCTGGTACTGTACAGTTAGGTTCAGTTGTGGTAAGTAAGATGACACAGAGGTAGCATTTTATTTCTTTTGGGGGTATGTGTGTAAATGGCTGGAGAAAGCATTAAAATGGCTCTTACTAGACATGGTGCACGAATTTAAGCTTTATATTTCTCTCTCTCTCTCTCTCTCTCTCTCTATATATATATATATATATAGATATATGTGTGTGTGTGTGTGTGTGTGTGTGTGTGTGTGTGTGTGTGTGTGTGTGTGTGTATGTGTCTATGTTATAACAGTGAAACATCAATACCTTGAAAGTTAGAAGATCGAGGCGAAATATGTGAAATGTGAAAACCATGAATGATGATAATATCGAAGGACATATCATCAAATAGCATAACATCGAAGAAGGTAAGTAGTGCATAATACGTGGGTTGTGTGTCTGTGTTACACATTGGTGTATTCTGCACTACTTACCTTTGATGTTATGTGGTTCGATGGTATTGCTTGTGATTTTCACATTTTTGTGTATTTCGTCTCCACATTTTCATGTTTGAGGTATTGATGTTGCATTATTATAATATAGACCCATATATATATATATATATATATATATATATATATATATGGTTTACTATTGAATATGTGAATGCACTTTGTTCGAACGGCCACCTCATCGACGTGTTTGCGCGAACCAAAACTGTGAAAACTGTTCGCTAGCGAAACCCATTCGACGTTCGACATTACCGGCCACACAACACCTCCACACCCATGCTACCATGGGTCAGACAGGGGCGAGGTTTTGTTGTTCGCACATTTGGGATTCGGTGTGGTGACGATCGCATTTTCGCCTTCGTGCAAGTCGAGTCGCCCATGTCAGGATCGACATTTCAATAGTAAACCTATATATATATATATATATATATATATATATATATATATATATATATATATATAAATGCATCACCATCAGTTTTCCTTCTGTTTTGTATTAGTTCTATGAAGTAGAATGATAGAGCCATGGTTACACTCCAGATTTTGGAGGGGCCAATAGGGTCAGGAGAAGAATAAAAGGACTGACCCACTTACTTCTTTCTGGTTAGGGGTCAGGATGGGTATGCCGAGAAACATGCTCCTACCAGTGCCTCAGCTGAGAAAACAGGCATTTTCCTCAAGTATGTCTGTGGGCTTATATCACTCCCAGAAGTAACTTATAGTATCACTTCGTATCCATTGCTTGCTCAATCCCTGGGATGTCAACAAGCATGAATGTGGAAAATGGTAAGGCCAAAAGCCTTGATCTACCATGGGGATGATGGCATTGCCCCTGGAGTGCTTTACCCTTGCACTAAGGGAACCAATGATCCATAGGTCTCTTGCCCCTGAGGGAAGAAATAGGTAATCAGAATAGCTGGGGGGGGGGGGGGGGTGATAGTCAAAGAGGGACTAGTGCCAAAAAAATAAAACTCATCGTAGATACTAAAATTCCCCTAAACATGACACATTCATGATAACTGCAAAAAAAGTAAAAAAGTAAATTAAAAGTTTGCCCGCCACACACCGAAAAAGAAGGCATTGACCTTCTAAACACACCAGACCCTACTTTGTCTTTCAGCTGTTCCTACTAGGGGTCACCACAGCAAATAATCTGTTTCCATTTCTTCCTGCTTTCTTCATCTTGCTCTGTCACACCAACCACCTGCATGCTCTCTCTTACCACATCCAGAAACCTTATCTTAGGCCTTCCCCTTTTCCTCTTACGTGGCAGCTCCATCCTTAGCATCCTTCTCCCAATACACCCAGCATCACTCCTCAGCACATGTCCAAACCAACGCAATCTTGCCTCTCTGACTTTGTCTCCAAACCATCCAACCTGAGCTGACCCCCTAATACACTCATTTCTAATCATGTCCATACTTGTCACACCCAATGCAAATCTTGACATCTTTAACTCTGACACCTTCAGCTCTGACTCTTGTCTTTTCGGCAGTGCCACCATCTCCAACTTATATAACTTAGCTGGTCTCATTACCATTTTGTAGACTTTCCCTTTCACTCTTACTGGAACCCATCTATCACAAATCACTCCTGACACACTTCTCCACCCACTCCATCCTGCCTGTACTCTCTTCTTCACCTCTCTTCCACAATCACCATTACTCTGAACTTTTGATCCCAAATATTTAAACTCATCCACCTTCGCCAGCTCTACTCCCTGCATCCTCACCATTCCTCTGCCCTCCCTCTCATTCACACACATATGTTCTGTCTTAGTCCTGCTGACCTTCATTCCGCTCCTCTCTAGAGCATATCTCCACCTCTCCAGGGTCTCCTCAACCTGTTCCCTACTCTCACTACAGATTACAATATCATCCACAAACATCATAGTCCATGAGGACTCCCATATGATCTTGTATGTCAACCTGTCCATCACCATTGCAAATAATAAAGGGTTCAGAACTAATCTTTGATGTACTCCCACCTCCACCTTGAACTCATCCGTCACTCCTATTGCAGACCTCATCATTGACACACTGCCCTCCTACATATCCTGTACCGCTCTTACATACTTCTCTACCACTCCTGACTTCCTCATACAACAACACAACTCTTTTCTAGGCACCCTGTCATATGCTTTCTCTAAGTCCACAAAGACACAATGCATCTCCTTTTGACCTTCTCTGTACTTCTCCATCAACACCCTCAAAGCAAACATCACATCTGTAGTGCTCTTTTCCGGCATGAAACTGTACTGCTGCTCACTAATCATCACGTCTCTTCTTAACCTAGCTTCCACTACTCTTTCCCATAACTTCATGCTGTGGCTCATCAATTTTGTCTGTCTATAGTTACTACACCTCTGTACATCACCCTTATCCTTAAAAGTTGGTACCAATGTACTTCTTCTCCACTTCTCAGGCATTTTCTCAGTTTCCAAGATTGCGTTAAACAATCTGGTTAAAAATTCCACTGCCATCTCTCTCCACCTCCATGCTTCCACAGGTATGACATCTGGACCAACAGTCTTTCCATTCTTCATTCTCTTCATAGCTGTCCTTACTTCCTCCTTGCTAATGCATTGCACAACCTTATTCACTATCCCCACATCATCCAACCTTCTCTCTCTCTCATTCTCTTCATTCATCAGCCCCTCAAAGTACCTTTTCCATCTGCTCAACATACTCTCCTCACTTGTGAGTATGTTTCCCTCATTATCCTTTATCACCCTAAGCTGCTGCACATCTTTCCCAGCTCAGTCCCTCTGTCTGGCCAATTGGTACAGGTCCTTTTCTCCCTCCTTGGTGTCCAACCTTTCAAAAACTCACCATACACCTTATCCTTAGCCTTTGCCACCTCTCTCTTCACCATACACCTCATCTCCTTGTACTCCTGTCAACTTTCTTCATCTCTCTGACAATCCGACTTCTTCTTCACCAACCTCCTCCTCCTGTACTTCCTCATTCCACCACCAGGTCTCCTTGTCCTCCTTCCTCTGTCCAGATGTCACACCAAGCACCTTTCTAGCTGTCTCCCTTACCACATCTGCTGTAGTTGTCCAGCTATCCGGTAACTCTTCACTGCCACCCAGTGCCTGTCTTAACCATTCCCTGAAATCCACCACACAGTCATCCTTTTTCAGCTTCTACCATTTGATCCTTGGCACTGCTTTCACTCTCCTCCTGTTCTTCTTGATTGCCAATGTCATCCTACAGACCACCATCCTATGCTGCCTAACTATGCATTCCCCTGTTGGCACTTTACAGTCTCCAATCTCCTTCAGACCGGCCCTCCTGCATAGGATATAATCCACCTGTGTGCATCTTCTTCCATTCTTGTATGTCACCCTATGTTCCTCCCCTTTCTTAAAATACGTATTCACCACAGCCATGTTTATCCTTTTTGCAAAATCCATTACCATCTGACCTTCTGCATTTCTCTCCTTGACATTATACTTCCCCATCACCTCCTCATCCCATCTGTTCCCTTCACCAACAAGCCCACTGAAATCTGCTCCAATCACCACTCTCTCACCCCTGAGTACATTCACCACCATGTTATCCAACCTGCTCCAAAATTTTTCTTTCTCATCCATTGCACACCCATCTTGCAGAGCATATGCACTAACATTCATCATCACACCATCAATTCCCATCTTAATAAACATCACGCTGTAAGACACTCTTTTCACCTCCAAAACAATCACACACCGGAATCTACCTAACACAAAACTCCAATCCCAAATTCTATTTGCTTAGCTTAGAACTGCTAGAGAAACAGTTTGTAGAAACTGTCTGTATTTCGCATTCATCACAATCTGAAAAGAAAATGTAACTTTTCAGACTGAATGCACAAAAAAGAGAAACTAACACCATCAAACACCTAGTCGTCCTACAACTCCTAAACCCAAACCTACAGTTAGATTAATACAAAATACTGACTACAGTAAAACAAACCAAAACACAAGCTTCATTTCCAGTTCAATGCAATTTTAAAAAATAAAAAATAGCTTTACACACTGCACACATATAATCCATTGACTTGCTCCCAAAAAAACTTTACCAACTGAAATTTTTTCTTATTAGAACAAAAAAAGTAAAAGAATGAAAAGGTGAAGTATTTATTTTTATTTATTTTTTTCTTTTTCAATATTTTTTTCCTCTGAATTGTACTGCATTGTTCATAACAGCTGGTGTATATGTCTGATAAGCAAGCAATAATGCCCAACAGGGTGTGTTACTGTGTAAACAACTCACATCGAGGGGTGTTTTGAAGACTGATGCCACAGGCAGAGGGCCTCTACACCCCTGGAAGAAGATTATTTACACAGTAACACACCCTGAAGGGTATAGCTATGCTTATAAAATAGGCTATCTGTTAAACTGTTTTTTTTTAGTACTATGGGATATTTTTTCTGTTTTTTTGATGTGAAAATAGTTCCTCTGTCTAATGTTTCAGACTTGCAGTAGTATATGTAATTATTGATGAATGAAGTATTTTATAATCAAAATAAAAGGTATGTAAGTATTTAATGTCTACACACACGCGCACACACACACACAGACACACACACACAGACACACACACACACACACACACACACACACACACACACACACACACACACACACACACAGTAATTACAGCCATTTTATTGAGAGTGAACACATCCTCAGATGTGTTTGTATGAAAATGAATTAAAAAAAATCATATAATCCAAGATACTGCAGCCCACCCCCCTTACTGTCCATGATTTTACTGCATAGTGTTTTTGTCTTCTGATTTTCTGGTAAGTTGCTGATGACTAAAGTGAGTCAATAATGCCGAAGATTAAAAGTTTCATACCTAGTGCTTCTCTGACTACTGGGTTCCTGGTAAATCGCTAACAATTAAAGTCAGTGATTAATGCCATGTAGTAAACGTTTCATACCCTACTGCTTCTTTGTTTAATGATTTCCTGGTAAATCACTGATGACTTTAACGTGCTGATGGTCTACCTGTTAAGTTGAATGCTGTCCTCTCTGTTATGCTTTCACGTAGGCATTCAAGCACACGTATACACACACATCACACCCATGTAGACATAAATACATTCACACACATACACTTTTCATTTTTTCTTTCTTTTTTTAACTTATTTACTTTTACTTTTAATTTTACACTTACTAAACAGCAGAATGCTGTTTTGTGAGCATAAACAAATGACAACATTTTTTATAATATCCAGGCTTCATGGCAGTTTAATATGTTGCCATGAAGTGGCGGACTAGTGTTTCAGCAGGCATTATTACCTGTACATTAACACTCTGCTGGAGAATGTGGCCATGTACAAGTTATCCATTCCCTAAACTGTAAAAGTAATTATGTAGCAACCATTTTATAATGTTTATGTAGTGTATGGAGTTCAATGATTATGCTCAAAAACTGGCAAAAAGATAAACTTATTATGTACTTCTATGTCACTCAAGAACACACATGGCAGCCTCCACAGAACAACTTCAGAAATTTTCAACAGATGAAAAATTTGTTATACCTCATTCTGCACTGCAAAAATGCAAAAATGTGGCAGAGTGAAGTGTCTAACAATTTCAAAGCCATTAGTTGATCAGCAGTACATTTCATTTCTAACTGCTGTCTGTGTGGCAGTGCTGAATGTTTTACAGCTTTAAAAAAATGTAAAACACTTTCTGCTCCTGTCCTCTGTTTATTCTTTTTAACTTGTAGCTCATTGTTCAAGCTGAAGTTCCACATACTACATGGAGAATTATGATTGGATATCCAACCATAACCAAGATATTATGTGTTCAAGATATCGATATCAAGAAATTCTCCCTGAAAGTAAAGCAAAGTGAGGCTCAAAACAAGGATTTTGACATTATTGTTGAGAGCATTTAACAACTGAGTTATGATAGGACAGACTCGGTCATAATTCTTTGTGTTACCTAGAGCTTTAACTGCTACAATGTACTGCTAATAACTGGAAAAAAAGTGAAGGAGTGTAAAGTCTTTTAAGGCTTTGTAAAGATATAAAGCACTTAGCTCTGCCACTAAGACAGAGGCGAGAGGCTAAAGTGTCCCTTTGCTAGACACTTCATACTTTCTGTGTGCATGTGTGTGGGTGTGTGCGTGTGCGCGCATGTGCTTGTGTCCCTGAGTGTGTGT